>NW_027325599.1:22500-27500 GCF_036924035.1 Leuresthes tenuis | reverse complement strand
GGAGGGTTCAGTCCGAGGAGGGTGGCTTAAGTGTGGGGGAACAGGGGTCGGCTGGTGGGGCCCTGGAGCCTGGTTCTTTTAGGGGTAGGGTTGTGAAGCACCAAGGGGCCCAGGGAGGGAGTGTGTGACCGGGGAGGGGTGCTTAAGTGCGGGTCAGGGTTCCAGGTCAGGGGAGCCTGGTTCTTTTAGGGGTAGGGTTGTGAAGCACCAAGGGGCCCAGGGAGGGAGTGTGTGACCGGGGAGGGGTGCTTAAGTGCGGGTCAGGGTTCCAGGTCAGGGGAGCCTGGTTCTTTTAGGGGTAGGGTTGTGAAGCACCAAGGGGCCCAGGGAGGGAGTGTGTGACCGGGGAGGGGTGCTTAAGTGCGGGTCAGGGTTCCAGGTCAGGGGAGCCTGGTTCTTTTAGGGGTAGGGTTGTGAAGCACCAAGGGGCCCAGGGAGGGAGTGTGTGACCGGGGAGGGGTGCTTAAGTGCGGGTCAGGGTTCCAGGTCAGG
The DNA here is from genome assembly GCF_036924035.1 of Leuresthes tenuis. NCBI lineage: Eukaryota > Metazoa > Chordata > Actinopteri > Atheriniformes > Atherinopsidae > Leuresthes > Leuresthes tenuis. The sequence goes on along the minus strand of NW_027325599.1, from coordinate 27,008 downwards.
GGAGCCTGGTTCTTTTAGGGGTAGGGTTGTGAAGCACCAGGGGGCTTGGGAGAGAAGTGTGTGACCGGGGAGGGGTGCTTAAGTGCGGGTCAGGGTTCCAGGTCAGGGGAGCCTGGTTCTTTTAGGGGTAGGGTTGTGAAGCACCGAGGGGCCCAGGGAGGGAGTGTGTGACCGGGGAGGGGTGCTTAAGTGCGGGTCAGGGTTCCAGGTCAGGGGAGCCTGGTTCTTTTAGGGGTAGGGTTGTGAAGCACCAGGGGGCTTGGGAGAGAAGTGTGTGACCGGGGAGGGGTGCTTAAGTGCGGGTCAGGGTTCCAGGTCAGGGGAGCCTGGTTCTTTTAGGGGTAGGGTTGTGAAGCACCAGGGGGCTTGGGAGAGAAGTGTGTGACCGGGGAGTACTGCTTAAGTGTGGGGAGGCTGTGCAGGCAGGGAGGCCTGGCTCTTTTACTGAGCATCAAGAAGCACCAGGGGGCTTGGGAGAAGAGTGTGACACCGGGGAGTGCTGCTTAATTGTGGGGAGGCTGTGCAGGCAGGGAGGCCTGGCTCTTTTACTGAGCATCATGAAGCACCAGGGGGCTTGGGAGAAGAGTGTGACACCGGGGAGTGCTGCTTAATTGTGGGGAGGCTGTGCAGGCAGGGAGGCCTGGCTCTTTTACTGAGCATCATGAAGCACCAGGGGGCTTGGGAGAAGAGTGTGACACCGGGGAGTGCTGCTTAATTGTGGGGAGGCTGTGCAGGCAGGGAGGCCTGGCTCTTTTACTGAGCATCATGAAGCACCAGGGGGCTTGGGAGAAGAGTGTGACACCGGGGAGTGCTGCTTAAGTGTGGGGAGGCTGCGCAGGCAGGGAGGCCTGGCTCTTTTACTGAGCATCATGAAGCACCAGGGGGCTTGGGAGAAGAGTGTGACACCGGGGAGTGCTGCTTAAGTGTGGGGAGGCTGCGCAGGCAGGGAGGCCTGGCTCTTTTACTGAGCATCATGAAGCACCAGGGGGCTTGGGAGAAGAGTGTGACACCGGGGAGTGCTGCTTAAGTGTGGGGAGGCTGTGCAGGCAGGGAGGCCTGGCTCTTTTACTGAGCATCATGAAGCACCAGGGGGCTTGGGAGAGAAGTGTGTGACCGGGGAGGGCTGCTTAAGTGTGGGGAGGCTTTGCAGGCAGGGAGGCCTGGCTCTTTTACTGAGCATCATGAAGAACCAAGGGGCTTGTGAGAGAGGTGTGTGTGTGTGTGTGTGTGTGTGTGTGTGTGTGTGTGTGTGTGTGTGTGTGTGTGTGTGTGTGTGTGTGTGTGTGTGTGTGTGACACACCGGGGAGGGCTGCTTAAGTGTGGGGAGGCTGTGCAGGCAGGGGAGCCTGGAATAATACATGGGGCAGGAGCTGAAGTCAGAACAAAAAAATGACAAAGTGTCTAAAAATACCAGGGGCACCAGCTCAAAAAGTCAGAAAAATGACAAAGTGTCTAAAAGTACCAGGGGCGCCAGCTCAAAAAAAGGCAGAAAAATGACAAAGTGTCTAAAAATACCAGGGGCACCAGCTCAAAAAGTCAGAAAAATGACAAAGTGTCTAAAAATACCAGGGGCGCCAGCTCAAAAAGTCGGAAAAATGACAAAGTGTCTGAAAGTACCAGGGGCGCCAGCTCAAAAAGTCAGAAATATGACAAAGTGTCTAAAAATACCAGGGGCGCCAGCTCAAAAAAAGGCAGAAAAATGACAAAGTGTCTAAAAATACCAGGGGCACCAGCTCAAAAAGTCAGAAAAATGACAAAGTGTCTAAAAATACCAGGGGCACCAGCTCAAAAAAAAGGCAGAAAAATGACAAAGTGTCTAAAAATACCAGGGGCACCAGCTCAAAAAGTCAGAAAAATGACAAAGTGTCTAAAAATACCAGGGGCGCCAGCTCAAAAAAAAGGCAGAAAAATGACAAAGTGTCTAAAAAATACCAGGGGCACCAGCTCAAAAAGGCAGAAAAATGACAAAGTGTCTAAAAATACCAGGGGCACCAGCTCAAAAAGTCAGAAAAATGACAAAGTGTCTAAAAATACCAGGGGCGCCAGCTCAAAAAAAGGCAGAAAAATGACAAAGTGTCTAAAAATACCAGGGGCACCAGCTCAAAAAGGCAGAAAAATGACAAAGTGTCTAAAAATACCAGGGGCACCAGCTCAAAAAGTCAGAAAAATGACAAAGTGTCTAAAAGTACCAGGGGCGCCAGGCGAAAAATTCAGAAAAATTTCTGTTTCAAGACGGGAGAAGGGGAGATGGGCGGAGTGCGTCGAAGGCCCCTTCTCCCGTCCGACGAGGTAATTGGAGTCTGAGGAAATTACCACCTGCCCGATTTCAGAAACCTGGTTTTTAGGAAACAGAGTTTGACAGATTGAAGCCAAGCCCGATATCGGGTGATGTTCTTTGGGGCTCAGACACGTACCAGGGGCCATTGCTGGGCTCCATAGTCATCACCCTGGCTCTCGGGAGGAGGGAGAATCTGCCGCTTTGCGGCCGACGAAGGTAGCTGAAGGGCGGATGGCTGAGTGGCCATGAGCCGCCTGGAGGTCCTGGAAGATACGGGAACGGGGCTTCTGCCGCTTAGCGGCCGATGAGGGCGGCCGAACGGCGGATGGATGAGTGGACATGTGGTGCCTGGAGGTCCTGGAAGATGCTGGAACGGAGCCTTTGCCGCTTAGCGGCCGAGGGGGGCAGCCCAAGGGCGCATGTATGAGTGGACATGTGGTGCCTGGAGGTCCTGGAAGATACGGGAACGGAGCCTTTGCCGCTTAGCGGCCGAGGGGGGCAGCCCAAGGGCGCATGGATGAGTGGACATGTGGTGCCTGGAGGTCCTGGAAGATGCTGGAACGGAGCCTTTGCCGCTTAGCGGCCGAGGGGGGCAGCCCAAGGGCGCATGTATGAGTGGACATGTGGTGCCTGGAGGTCCTGGAAGATACGGGAACGGAGCCTTTGCCGCTTAGCGGCCGAGGGGGGCAGCCCAAGGGCGCATGGATGAGTGGACATGTGGTGCCTGGAGGTCCTGGAAGATGCTGGAACGGAGCCTTTGCCGCTTAGCGGCCGAGGGGGGCAGCCCAAGGGCGCATGTATGAGTGGACATGTGGTGCCTGGAGGTCCTGGAAGATACGGGAACGGAGCCTTTGCCGCTTAGCGGCCGAGGGGGGCAGCCCAAGGGCGCATGGATGAGTGGACATGTGGTGCCTGGAGGTCCTGGAAGATGCTGGAACGGAGCCTTTGCCGCTTAGCGGCCGAGGGGGGCAGCCCAAGGGCGCATGTATGAGTGGACATGTGGTGCCTGGAGGTCCTGGAAGATACGGGAACGGAGCCTTTGCCGCTTAGCGGCCGAGGGGGGCAGCCCAAGGGCGCATGGATGAGTGGACATGTGGTGCCTGGAGGTCCTGGAAGATGCTGGAACGGAGCCTTTGCCGCTTAGCGGCCGAGGGGGGCAGCCCAAGGGCGCATGTATGAGTGGACATGTGGTGCCTGGAGGTCCTGGAAGATACGGGAACGGAGCCTTTGCCGCTTAGCGGCCGAGGGGGGCAGCCCAAGGGCGCATGGATGAGTGGACATGTGGTGCCTGGAGGTCCTGGAAGATGCTGGAACGGAGCCTTTGCCGCTTAGCGGCCGAGGGGGGCAGCCCAAGGGCGGATGTATGAGTGGACATGTGGTGCCTGGAGGTCCTGGAAGATGCTGGAACGGAGCCTTTGCCGCTTAGCGGCCGAGGGGGGCAGCCCAAGGGCGGATGTATGAGTGGACATGTGGTGCCTGGAGGTCCTGGAAGATGCTGGAACGGAGCCTTTGCCGCTTAGCGGCCGAGGGGGGCAGCCCAAGGGCGGATGTATGAGTGGACATGTGGTGCCTGGAGGTCCTGGAAGATGCTGGAACGGAGCCTTTGCCGCTTAGCGGCCGAGGGGAGCAGCCCAAGGGCGGATGGATGAGTGGACATGTTGGGCCTGGAAGTGCTGGAGGATCCAGGAGGGGGCAAGATCCTGCTTAGCAATCCGAGAGGGCAGCTTAAGGGCGGATTGCAGAGTTCTCATGTGGGGCCTGGAAGTGCTGGAGGATCCGGGAGGGGGGGCAAGATCCTGCTTAGCAATCCGGGAGGGCAGCTTAAGGGCGGATTGCAGAGTTCTCATGTGGGGCCTGGAAGTGCTGGAGGATCCGGGAGGGGGGGCAAGATCCTGCTTAGCAATCCGGGAGGGCAGCTTAAGGGCGGATTGCAGAGTTCTCATGTGGGGCCTGGAAGTGCTGGAGGATCCGGGAGGGGGGGCAAGATCCTGCTTAGCAATCCGGGAGGGCAGCTTAAGGGCGGATTGCAGAGTTCTCATGTGGGGCCTGGAAGTGCTGGAGGATCCGGGAGGGGGGGCAAGATCCTGCTTAGCAATCCGGGAGGGCAGCTTAAGGGCGGATTGCAGAGTTCTCATGTGGGGCCTGGAAGTGCTGGAGGATCCGGGAGGGGGGGCAAGATGCAGCTTAGCAATCCGGGAGGGCAGCTGAAGGGCGGATTGCAGAGTGCTCA
>NW_027325599.1:10000-12500 GCF_036924035.1 Leuresthes tenuis | reverse complement strand
GGTCAGGGTTCCAGGTCAGGGGAGCCTGGTTCTTTTAGGGGTAGGGTTGTGAAGCACCGAGGGGCCCAGGGAGGGAGTGTGTGACCGGGGAGGGGTGCTTAAGTGCGGGTCAGGGTTCCAGGTCAGGGGAGCCTGGTTCTTTTAGGGGTAGGGTTGTGAAGCACCAGGGGGCTTGGGAGAGAAGTGTGTGACCGGGGAGGGGTGCTTAAGTGCGGGTCAGGGTTCCAGGTCAGGGGAGCCTGGTTCTTTTAGGGGTAGGGTTGTGAAGCACCAGGGGGCTTGGGAGAGAAGTGTGTGACCGGGGAGTACTGCTTAAGTGTGGGGAGGCTGTGCAGGCAGGGAGGCCTGGCTCTTTTACTGAGCATCAAGAAGCACCAGGGGGCTTGGGAGAAGAGTGTGACACCGGGGAGTGCTGCTTAATTGTGGGGAGGCTGTGCAGGCAGGGAGGCCTGGCTCTTTTACTGAGCATCATGAAGCACCAGGGGGCTTGGGAGAAGAGTGTGACACCGGGGAGTGCTGCTTAATTGTGGGGAGGCTGTGCAGGCAGGGAGGCCTGGCTCTTTTACTGAGCATCATGAAGCACCAGGGGGCTTGGGAGAAGAGTGTGACACCGGGGAGTGCTGCTTAATTGTGGGGAGGCTGTGCAGGCAGGGAGGCCTGGCTCTTTTACTGAGCATCATGAAGCACCAGGGGGCTTGGGAGAAGAGTGTGACACCGGGGAGTGCTGCTTAAGTGTGGGGAGGCTGTGCAGGCAGGGAGGCCTGGCTCTTTTACTGAGCATCATGAAGCACCAGGGGGCTTGGGAGAGAAGTGTGTGACCGGGGAGGGCTGCTTAAGTGTGGGGAGGCTTTGCAGGCAGGGAGGCCTGGCTCTTTTACTGAGCATCATGAAGAACCAAGGGGCTTGTGAGAGAGGTGTGTGTGTGTGTGTGTGTGTGTGTGTGTGTGTGTGTGTGTGTGTGTGTGTGTGTGTGTGTGTGTGTGTGTGTGTGACACACCGGGGAGGGCTGCTTAAGTGTGGGGAGGCTGTGCAGGCAGGGGAGCCTGGAATAATACATGGGGCAGGAGCTGAAGTCAGAACAAAAAAATGACAAAGTGTCTAAAAATACCAGGGGCACCAGCTCAAAAAGTCAGAAAAATGACAAAGTGTCTAAAAGTACCAGGGGCGCCAGCTCAAAAAAAGGCAGAAAAATGACAAAGTGTCTAAAAATACCAGGGGCACCAGCTCAAAAAGTCAGAAAAATGACAAAGTGTCTAAAAATACCAGGGGCGCCAGCTCAAAAAGTCGGAAAAATGACAAAGTGTCTGAAAGTACCAGGGGCGCCAGCTCAAAAAGTCAGAAATATGACAAAGTGTCTAAAAATACCAGGGGCGCCAGCTCAAAAAAAGGCAGAAAAATGACAAAGTGTCTAAAAATACCAGGGGCACCAGCTCAAAAAGTCAGAAAAATGACAAAGTGTCTAAAAATACCAGGGGCACCAGCTCAAAAAAAAGGCAGAAAAATGACAAAGTGTCTAAAAATACCAGGGGCACCAGCTCAAAAAGTCAGAAAAATGACAAAGTGTCTAAAAATACCAGGGGCGCCAGCTCAAAAAAAAGGCAGAAAAATGACAAAGTGTCTAAAAAATACCAGGGGCACCAGCTCAAAAAGGCAGAAAAATGACAAAGTGTCTAAAAATACCAGGGGCACCAGCTCAAAAAGTCAGAAAAATGACAAAGTGTCTAAAAATACCAGGGGCGCCAGCTCAAAAAAAGGCAGAAAAATGACAAAGTGTCTAAAAATACCAGGGGCACCAGCTCAAAAAGGCAGAAAAATGACAAAGTGTCTAAAAATACCAGGGGCACCAGCTCAAAAAGTCAGAAAAATGACAAAGTGTCTAAAAGTACCAGGGGCGCCAGGCGAAAAATTCAGAAAAATTTCTGTTTCAAGACGGGAGAAGGGGAGATGGGCGGAGTGCGTCGAAGGCCCCTTCTCCCGTCCGACGAGGTAATTGGAGTCTGAGGAAATTACCACCTGCCCGATTTCAGAAACCTGGTTTTTAGGAAACAGAGTTTGACAGATTGAAGCCAAGCCCGATATCGGGTGATGTTCTTTGGGGCTCAGACACGTACCAGGGGCCATTGCTGGGCTCCATAGTCATCACCCTGGCTCTCGGGAGGAGGGAGAATCTGCCGCTTTGCGGCCGACGAAGGTAGCTGAAGGGCGGATGGCTGAGTGGCCATGAGCCGCCTGGAGGTCCTGGAAGATACGGGAACGGGGCTTCTGCCGCTTAGCGGCCGATGAGGGCGGCCGAACGGCGGATGGATGAGTGGACATGTGGTGCCTGGAGGTCCTGGAAGATGCTGGAACGGAGCCTTTGCCGCTTAGCGGCCGAGGGGGGCAGCCCAAGGGCGCATGTATGAGTGGACATGTGGTGCCTGGAGGTCCTGGAAGATACGGGAACGGAGCCTTTGCCGCTTAGCGGCCGAGGGGGGCAGCCCAAGGGCGCATGGATGAGTGG
>NW_027325598.1:0-34570 GCF_036924035.1 Leuresthes tenuis | reverse complement strand
ATGTCCACCCATAATTACTGAAAAATGGGTAAGAAAAGGTGAAAATGCCCAACCATACATCATCAAAAGCAGGAGTGGATGTGTTCGGCTACAAGAAAGTTTGAAAGTCCGACCACGGTTTGTAAAAAGCTGGTAAGAAAAGGTTCGAATGCCCGAACATAGACCATCAAAAGAGGGAGCGGAGGTGTTCCGCTGTAAGAAGGTGTAAATGTCCGACCATAGTTGGTAAAAAACGGGTAAGAAAAGGTTAAAATACCCGACTGTACACAATCAATAGCGGGAGCGGAGTTGTTTGGCTACAAGAAGGTGTGAAAGTCCGACCACGGTTTGTAAAAAGCGGGTAAGAAAAGGTTCGAATGCCCGAATATATACCATCAAAAGTGGAAGTGGATGTGTTCGGCTGCAAGAAGGTGTGAACGTCCGACCAAAGTTTGTAAAAAGCAGTTAAGAAAAGGTTCGAATATCCAACCAAACATAATCAAAAGCGGGAGCAGAGCTGTTCGACTGCAAGTAGGTGTGAATGTCAGATCATAATTTGCAAAAAGCTGATGAGAAAGGGTGAGAATGTCCGGCTATACACCATCAAATGTGGGAGCGGAAGTGTTCGGCTGTGAGTAGGTGTGAATGTCCAACCATAATTGCTGAAAAATGTGTTAGAAGAGACTAGAATGCCGGACAAGACATCATCAAATGCGGGAGCGGAGTTGTTCGGCTGTGAGTAGGTGTGAATCTCCGAGCATAGTTTGTAAAAAGGGGGTAAGAATAGGTTCGAATGCCCGAACATACACTATCAAAACAGGGAGCTGAGGTGGCTCAGCTGCGAGGTGTGAATGTCTGACTATAGTTTGTAAATAAGGTGCGAATGCCCAACAATGTATAATCAAAAGAGGGAGCGGAGGTTTTCGGCTACAAGAAGGTTTGAATGTCCGACCATAGTTTGTAAAAAGCGGGTAAGAAAAGGTTACCATACATCATCAAAAGCAGGAGTGGATGTGTTCGGCTACAAGAAGATTTGAATGTCCATCAATAATTGCTTTAAAACATGAAAGAAAATTTTCGAATATCAAACCGCACATGATCATAAGCGGGAGAGGAGTTGTTCAGCTGCAAGGTGTGAATGTCCACCCATAATTACTGAAAAATGGGTAAGAAAAGGTGAAAATGCCCAACCATACATCATCAAAAGCAGGAGTGGATGTGTTCGGCTACAAGAAAGTTTGAATGTCCGACCATAGTTTGTAAAAAGCGGGTAAGAAAAGGTTCGAATGCCCGAACATAGACCATCAAAAGAGGGAGCGGAGGTGTTCCGCTGTAAGAAGGTGTAAATGTCCGACCATAGTTGGTAAAAAACGGGTAAGAAAAGGTTAAAATACCCGACTGTACACAATCAATAGCGGGAGCGGAGTTGTTTGGCTACAAGAAGGTGTGAAAGTCCGACCACGGTTTGTAAAAAGCGGGTAAGAAAAGGTTCGAATGCCCGAATATATACCATCAAAAGTGGAAGTGGATGTGTTCGGCTGCAAGAAGGTGTGAACGTCCGACCAAAGTTTGTAAAAAGCAGTTAAGAAAAGGTTCGAATATCCAACCAAACATAATCAAAAGCGGGAGCAGAGCTGTTCGACTGCAAGTAGGTGTGAATGTCAGATCATAATTTGCAAAAAGCTGATGAGAAAGGGTGAGAATGTCCGGCTATACACCATCAAATGTGGGAGCGGAAGTGTTCGGCTGTGAGTAGGTGTGAATGTCCAACCATAATTGCTGAAAAATGTGTTAGAAGAGACTAGAATGCCGGACAAGACATCATCAAATGCGGGAGCGGAGTTGTTCGGCTGTGAGTAGGTGTGAATCTCCGAGCATAGTTTGTAAAAAGGGGGTAAGAATAGGTTCGAATGCCCGAACATACACTATCAAAACAGGGAGCTGAGGTGGCTCAGCTGCGAGGTGTGAATGTCTGACTATAGTTTGTAAATAAGGTGCGAATGCCCAACAATGTATAATCAAAAGAGGGAGCGGAGGTTTTCGGCTACAAGAAGGTTTGAATGTCCGACCATAGTTTGTAAAAAGCGGGTAAGAAAAGGTTACCATACATCATCAAAAGCAGGAGTGGATGTGTTCGGCTACAAGAAGATTTGAATGTCCATCAATAATTGCTTTAAAACATGAAAGAAAATTTTCGAATATCAAACCGCACATGATCATAAGCGGGAGAGGAGTTGTTCAGCTGCAAGGTGTGAATGTCCACCCATAATTACTGAAAAATGGGTAAGAAAAGGTGAAAATGCCCAACCATACATCATCAAAAGCAGGAGTGGATGTGTTCGGCTACAAGAAAGTTTGAATGTCCGACCATAGTTTGTAAAAAGCGGGTAAGAAAAGGTTCGAATGCCCGAACATAGACCATCAAAAGAGGGAGCGGAGGTGTTCCGCTGTAAGAAGGTGTAAATGTCCGACCATAGTTGGTAAAAAGCGGGTAAGAAAAGGTTAAAATACCCGACTGTACACAATCAATAGCGGGAGCGGAGTTGTTTGGCTACAAGAAGGTGTGAAAGTCCGACCACGGTTTGTAAAAAGCGGGTAAGAAAAGGTTCGAATGCCCGAATATATACCATCAAAAGTGGAAGTGGATGTGTTCGGCTGCAAGAAGGTGTGAACGTCCGACCAAAGTTTGTAAAAAGCAGTTAAGAAAAGGTTCGAATATCCAACCAAACATAATCAAAAGCGGGAGCAGAGCTGTTCGACTGCAAGTAGGTGTGAATGTCAGATCATAATTTGCAAAAAGCTGATGAGAAAGGGTGAGAATGTCCGGCTATACACCATCAAATGTGGGAGCGGAAGTGTTCGGCTGTGAGTAGGTGTGAATGTCCAACCATAATTGCTGAAAAATGTGTTAGAAGAGACTAGAATGCCGGACAAGACATCATCAAATGCGGGAGCGGAGTTGTTCGGCTGTGAGTAGGTGTGAATCTCCGAGCATAGTTTGTAAAAAGGGGGTAAGAATAGGTTCGAATGCCCGAACATACACTATCAAAACAGGGAGCTGAGGTGGCTCAGCTGTAAGAAGGTGTAAATGTCCGACCATAGTTGGTAAAAAGCGGGTAAGAAAAGGTTAAAATACCCGACTGTACACAATCAATAGCGGGAGCGGAGTTGTTTGGCTACAAGAAGGTGTGAAAGTCCGACCACGGTTTGTAAAAAGCGGGTAAGAAAAGGTTCGAATGCCCGAATATATACCATCAAAAGTGGAAGTGGATGTGTTCGGCTGCAAGAAGGTGTGAACGTCCGACCAAAGTTTGTAAAAAGCAGTTAAGAAAAGGTTCGAATATCCAACCAAACATAATCAAAAGCGGGAGCAGAGCTGTTCGACTGCAAGTAGGTGTGAATGTCAGATCATAATTTGCAAAAAGCTGATGAGAAAGGGTGAGAATGTCCGGCTATACACCATCAAATGTGGGAGCGGAAGTGTTCGGCTGTGAGTAGGTGTGAATGTCCAACCATAATTTCTAAAAACCGGGTAAGAAAAGGCTCGAAAGCCCGACTATACACAATCAAAAGCGGGAGCGGGAGGTTTTCAGCTGCAAATCCTTCACTCAAACCAAGTGAAAACTGCTTTGTCCTTCATATTTATCAATTTCTAGAACGACTTCAACAAAGAACAACATTGTACTTTGCAGTAAAGAAAGAGCAAATCAAAAGTTTTAGGAATCCGAGAATAAGCTTATTTTCATGAGTTCTGCACGATTATTGATTTTACTATAAATGAATGCCTTCACTCAAACTATGTTAAAACTGCTTTGTCCTTCATATTTATCAATGTCTAGATTGACTTCAACAAAGAACAACACTGGATTTTGCAGTAGAAGAAAGAGCAACACTGAAGGAACAGAAATCCGAGAATAAGCTTATTTTCATACGTTCTGCATGATTTGGGATTTTATGTATAAAATGAATTCCTTTACTCAAACTATGTTAAAACTGCTTTGTCCTTCATATTTATCAATGTCTAGATTGACTTCAACAAAGAACAACACTGGATTTTGCAGTAGAAGAAATAGCAACACTGAAGGATCAGGAATCCGAAAACACGCTTATTTTCATACGTTCTGCTTGATTTGAGATTTTGCTATAAAATTAATTCCTTCACTCAAACAAAGTGGAAACTGCTTTGTCCTTCATATTTATCAATGTCTATATCGATTTCAACAAAGAACAACATTGTATTTTGCAGTAGAAGAAAGAGCAACACTTGAAGGAACAGGAATCCGAGAATAAGCTTATTTTCATACGTTCTGCATGATTTGGGATTTTATGTATAAAATGAATTCCTTTACTCAAACTATGTTAAAACTGCTTTGTCCTTCATATTTATCAATGTCTAGATTGACTTCAACAAAGAACAACATTGTATTTTGCAGTAGAAGAAATAGCAACACTGAAGGATCAGGAATCCGAAAACACGCTTATTTTCATACGTTCTGCTTGATTTGGGATTTTCCTATAAAATGAATTGCTTTGCTCAAACCAAGTTAAAATTGCTTTGTCCTTCATAGTTATCCATGTCTAAAATGTATCAAGCATAAAGTTCCTCATATTACCCTGAATGAGAAAGAAGCATCCCTTTGATTGAGCAATACGTTCCTTTTGCGGAGTTATGCATGATTTCGGATTTTGCCATAAAATTCATTCCTTCACACCTTTTTTTTTCACCGCATTTTATAGATTATGGTTGGAAATTTCAACCACTCTAATCCGAAGACCTCTCCTCCCGCTTTTGTTAATATATTTGAACTTTAGTTGGACATTCACCCCTTTTTGCAGCTAAACCACCTCCGCTCCCTGTTTTGATCATGTATGGTCTGGCAATACTACATTTTCTTACCCGTTTGTGAGTAATTATGGCTGGATATTCACACCTACTTGCAGCTGAACACAATCTCTCTCGCTTTTAATTATATTCGGGCATTCGAACCTTTTCTTACCAGCTTTTTACAAACCATGGTTGGACTTTCACATCTTCTTGTAGCCGAACAACTCCGCTCCCCCTATTGATTGTGTACAGTCGGGTATTTTAACCTTTTCTTACCCACGTTTTACCAACTATGGTCGGACATTCACACCTTCTTACAGCGGAACACCTCCGCTCCCTCTTTTGATGGTGTATGTTTGGGCATTCGAACCTTTTTTTACCCGCTTTTTACAAACTATGCTCGGACATTCAAACCTTCTTGTAGCCGAACACATCCACTCCTTCTTTTGATGATGTATGCTTGGGCATTCAAACCTACTTTTTGCCCGCTTTTCATTAATTTTGGGTGGACATTCACACCTTGTCACAGCCAAACACCTCCTCTCCCTGTTTTGATCATGTATGGTTGGACATTCGCACCTTGTCTCACCCGCTTTTTGCAAACTATGGTCGGCTGTTAACAGCTTCCTCTCCACCATACTTGTATGGTGGGATGTTCACACCCAGTTGCATCCGAAGACCTCCGCCCCCACTTTTGTTGATATTTAGTTGGTCATTCGCAGCTTACCCGCTTTTGGCAAACTATGGCCTTCTTGCAGCCAAACACCTCTGATCTCGCTTTTGATAATGTAAGGTTGGGCATTCAGACCTTGCTTCACCTGCTTTTCACCAAATATAGTCGGACATTCACACCTTCTTGCAGCCGAACACTTCCGCTCCACCTTTTAGTGTTCTATCACACCTTTTTTTCACCGAATTTTATAGATTATGGTTGGAAATTCTCAACCACTCTCATCCGAAGACCTCTCCTCCCGCTTTTGTTAATATATTTGAACTTTAGTGAGACATTCACACCTTCTTGCAGCTGAACCACCTCCGCTCCCTGTTTTGATCATGTATGGTCTGGCAATACTACCTTTTCTTACCCGTTTGTGAGTAATTATGGCTGGACATTCACACCTACTTGCAGCCGAACACCACCTCTCTCGCTTTTGATGATGTATGGACCGGCATTCTTACCTTTTCTAACACATTTTTCAGAAATTACGGTCGGAGATTCACACCTACTCACAGCCGAACAACTCCGCTCCCGCATTTGATGGTGTGCAGTCGGACATTCTCACCCTTTCTCATCAGCTTTTTGCAAATTATGATCTGACATTCACACCTACTTGCAGTCGAAAAGCTATGCTCCCGCTTTTGATTATGTTTGGTTGGATATTCAAACCTTTTCTTAACTGCTTTTTACAAATTTTTGTTGGACGTTCACACCTTCTTGTAGCCGAACACATCCACTCCTGCTTTTGATGATGTATGGTTGGGCATTCGCACCTTTTTTTTACCCATTTGTCAGGAATAATGGGTGGACATTCACACCTTCTTGCAGCTGAACACCTCCTCTCCCACTTATGATCATGTGCGGTTTGATTTTAGAAAATTTTCTTTCATGTTTTCTAGCAATTATTGATGGACATTTAGACCTTCTTGCAGCTGAACACCTCCACTCCTGCTTTTGATCATACCTTGTCAGGCATTCGCACCATGTCTTACCCGCTTTTTACAAACTTTAGTCAATAATTTACACCTTTTTGCAGCCGAACACCACCTCTCCCGCTTTTGATGATGTATGGTCCGGCATTCTTTCCTTTTCTAACACATTTTTCAGCAATTATGGTCGGACATTCACACCTACTCAGAGCCGAACACCTCCGCTCCCGCATTTGATGGTGTATAGTCGGGCATTCTCACCCTTTCTCATCAGCTTTTTGCAAATTATGATCTGACATTCACACCTGCTCTTGATAATGTATGGTTGGGCATTCGCACCTTTTTTTACCCATTTTTCAGGAATTATGGGTGGACATTCACACCTTCTTGCAGCTGAACACCTCCTCTCCTTCTTATGATCATGTGCGGATGATATTCGAAAATTTTCTTTCATGTTTTAAAGCAATTATTGATGGACATTCAGACCTTCTTGCAGCTGAACCACTCTGCTCCCGCTTTTGATGGTGTATAGTCGGGCTTTCGAGCCTTTCCTTCCCGTTTTTTACAAATTATGGTTGGACATTCAGACCTTCTTGCAGCCGAACACCTCCGCTCCCTCTTTTGATGGTGTATGTTCGGGCATTAGCACCTTTTCTTACCCGCTTTTTACAAACCATAGTCGGACTTTCACATCTTTTAGTAGCCGAACAACTCCGCTCCCGCTATTGATTGTGTACAGTCGGGTATTTTAACCTTTTCTTACCCGCTTTTTACCAACTATGGTCGGACATTCGCACCTTCTTACAGCGGAACACCTCCGCTTCCTCTTTTGATGGTGTATGTTCGGGCAGTCAAACCTTTTCTTACCTGCTTTTTACAAACTATGGTCAGACATTCAACCCTTCTTGGAGCCGAACACATCCACTCCTGCTTTTTATTATGTATAGTTGGGCATTCGCACCTTTTCTTACCCATTTTTCAGTAATTATGGGTGTACATTCACACCTTGTCTCAGCCAAACACCTCCGCTCCCTCTTTTGATCATGTATGGTTTGACATTCGCACCTTTGCTTACCCTCTTTTTATACTGATTGCTCAAGATTAAGTTGTTCTTTCTCAAACTACAAAATTTTTTTAATTGTTGAAACTTGATTTGAAGTGGATAAATAAGGAAGACAAACAGTTTTAAGTCAGGCTGATAGCAATTAATTTTATAGCAAAATCTTTATTTCGTCATTTGTCGAGAGATGCTTATTGCTGAAGAAGTTCTTTCTCATTCTACAAAGTACAACGTTGTTTATCATTGAAACTTGATTAGACATGAATAAATATGAAGGACAAAGCAGTCTTAACATGGTTTGAGTTAAGGAATTCGTTTTATAGGAGAATCCGAATTCGTGCATAACTCGTAAAATAGAGCTTATTTTCGGATTCCTGAAGAATGAGTCTGGTTCTTTCTCATAATACAAAGTTTGTTGTTTATTGTTGAAACTTCATCAGACCGTTAGATATAGTCGGACTCACCTCGACGCACGGCTTGGGATCTGGAACCAGTACTCTTGAGAGGGGTTGGACTCTCTTCCACTCTGGAGTTGCCCGTGGTGAGAGGCGCAGAGCAGGTGTGGGCATACTTATTGCCCCCCGGCTGTGTGCCAGTACATTGGGGTTTACCCCAGTGAACGAGAGGGTAGCCTCCCTCCGCCTTTGGGTGGGGGGACGAGTCCTGACTGTTGTTTGTGCCTATGCGCCAAACAGCAGTTCAGAGTACCTACCCTTTTTGGAGTCTCTGGGGGAGGCACTGGAGAATGCTCCTACCGGAGACTCCCTCATTCTGCTGGGGGACTTCAATGCTCACGTGGGCAATGACAGTGAGACCTGGAGGGGTGTGATTGGGAGGAACGGCCCCCCCGATCTGAATCAGAGTGGTGTTATGTTGTTGGACTTCTGTGCCAGTCATAGACTGTCCATAACGAACACCATGTTCAGGCATAAGGGTGTCCATATGTGCACTTGGCACCAGGACACCCTTGGCCGCAGTTCGATGATCAACTTTGTGGTTGTATCATCGGACTTGCGGCCGTATGTCCTGGACACTCGGGTGAAGAGAGGGGCGGAGCTGTCAACTGATCACCACCTGGTGGTGAGTTGGCTCCGCTGGTGGGGGAGGATGCCGATCAGACCTGGCAGGCCCATACGTATTGTGAGGGTCTGCTGGGAGCGTTTGTCAGAATCCCCCGTCAGAAGGAACTTTAACTCCCACCTCCGGCAGAGCTTCAACCATATTTGAGGTGGGGGACATTGAGTCCGAATGGGCCATGTTCCGTGACTCCATTGCCGAGGCAGCTGGTCGGAGTTGTGGCCGTAAGGTGGTCGGTGCCTGTCGTGGCGGCAACCCTCGAACCTGCTGGTGGACACCAGTGGTGAGGGAAGCCGTCAAGCTGAAGAAGGAGTCCTATCGGGCCTTTTTGGCCAGTGGGACCCTGGAAGAAGCTGATAGGTACCGACGGGCAAGACGGGCCACGGCTTCGGCGGTTGTGAGGCAAAAACTCGGACCTGGGAGGAGTTCGGTGAGACCATGGAGAACGATTTCCGGACGGCCTCGAAAAGATTCTGGTCCACCATCCGGCGTCTCAGGGGGGGGGAAGCGGCTCACAGTCAACACTGTTTACAGTGGGGACGGGGCTTTGCTGACCTCAATTGGGTATATTGTGAGTCGGTGGGGGGAGTACTTCGAGGAACTCCTCAATCCTACCAACACGTGCTCGGAAGAGGCAGAGTCGGAGAGCTCGGAGACGGGGCCTCCCATTTCTGGGGCTGAGGTTGCCGAGGTGGTTAAAAAGCTCCTCGGTGGCAAGGCCCCGGGGGTGGATGAGGTCCGTCCTGAGTTTCTCAAGGCTCTGGATGTTGTAGGGCTGTCTTGGCTGACACGCCTCTGCAGTATCGCGTTGACATCGGGGACAGTGCCTCTGGACTGGCAGATTGGGGTGGTGGTCCCCCTCTTTAAAAAGGGGGACCGGAGGGTGTGTTCCAACTATAGGGGTATCCCACTCCTCAGCCTCCCTGGTAAGGTCTATTCGGGGGTATTGGAGAGGAGGATCCGTCGGATAATCGAGCCTCGGATTCAGGAGATGCAGTGTGGCTTTCGTCCTGGCCGTGGAACAGTGGACCAGCTCTATACCCTCGGCAGGATCCTGGAGGGTGCATGGGAGTTCGCCCAACCAGTCTACATGTGTTTTGTGGACTTGGAGAAAGCGTTCGACCGTGTCCCTCGTGGAGTCCTGTGGGGGGTGCTCCGGGAATATGGAGTGCCGGACCCCTTGATAGGGGCCGTTCGGTCTCTGTATGACCGGTGCCAGAGTTTGGTCCGCATTGCCGGCAGTAAGTCGGATACGTTTCCGGTGAGAGTTGGACTCCGTCAGGGCTGCCCTTTGTCACCGATTCTGTTCCTAACTTTTATGGACAGAATTTCTAGGCGGAGCCAGGGCGTTGAGGGTGTCCCATTTGGCGACCTCAGAATCGGGTCTCTGCTTTTTGCAGATGATGTGGTTCTGTTAGCGTCGTCAGGCCGTGACCTTCAGCTCTCACTGGAGTGATTCGCAGCCGAGTATGAAGCGGCTGGGATGAGAATCAGCACCTCCAAATCCGAGACTATGGTTCTCAGCCGGAAAAGGGTGGAATGCTCTCTCCGGGTCGGGAATGAGATCCTTCCCCAAGAGGAGGAGTTCAAGTATCTCGGGGTCTTGTTCACGAGTGACGGACGAATGGAGCGGGAGATTGACGGGCGGATCGGTGCGGCGCCTGCAGTGTTGCAGGCTCTGCACCGACCCGTCGTTGTGAAGAGGGAGCTGAGCCAGAAGGCGAAGCTCTCTACTTACTGGTCAATCTACGTTCCCATCCTCACCTATGGTCACGAGTTGTGGGTAGTGACCGAAAAAACAAGATCGCGAATACAAGCGGCCGAAATGGGTTTCCTCCGCAGGGTGTCTGGGCTCTCCCTTAGAGATAGGGTGAGAAGCTCAGTCATCCGGGAGGGGCTCGGAGTAGAACCGCTGCTCCTCCGCATTGAGAGGAGTCAGATGAGGTGGCTCGGGCATCTGGTTAGGATGCCCCCTGGGCGCCTCCCTGGGGAGGTGTTCCGGGCACGTCCCACTGGGAGGAGACCCCGGGGGAGACCCAGGACACGTTGGAGAGACTATGTCTCTCGGCTGGCCTGGGAACGCCTCGGGGTCCCCCCGGAAGAGCTGGAGGAAGTGGCCGGGGACAGAGACGTCTGGGTTTCTCTGCTCAAGCTGCTGCCCCCGCGACCCGACCCCCGGATAAGCGGCAGATGATGGATGGATGGATGGATATATCCTCCACCAACCAGACTTACAACCCCCGACTAGGGTAGCAGAATTTCTAAGCATCTGTACCCCAAAACTACTATCAAAAATATATAAATTATTGTCTAAGATAGATGACACAATGTCTCTTCCATCCTCAAAATGGGAGGCAGATATATCCATCAGTTCTGGTCATAGCTTCTAACCACAAATATGTTTGAACACCTTCATAAAGACTCGAAATCCTAATTTACAGCTCATACAATACAAAATCCTTCATAGAACACACTATACAGGACAAAGGATGTTCAGGATGGGTCTAACACACTCAAACATCTGCTCACATTGCACAGATAACACACCTGATGATTATGCACACGCTTTGTGGTTTTTCTGCGCCTGTCCAGAAGTTCTGGCTTGAAGTCTGTGAGGACCTATCAACATGGCTAAAGTGTAGCATCCCTGCATGCCCCACACTGTGCATACTGGGTGACTTAGACAACATCAAAATGGAAATTAACTCAGCACACATGGTTGTCACAGTGTTATGTATCGCAAAGAAAACTATTCTCATGAACTGGAAAGCGAAGAACAACCTGTGTATTAACCAGTTTAGAAATTTTCTTTTAGATTATATTAGCATGGAAACAATGTCTGCCTCCTCAAAACATCAATTGGCTGAATTTCATTCTCTCTGGTCCCCTCTGATTAGTTTTATCACATAGTGGTGGTGGTGGGTTGCTGGGTGATGGTGGGTCTCAGGCCCGGGCTGCTGCGACTGGTGTGACCGGGTGGTTTGTTTGTTTGTTTTTTGATGTTGTTTGTTTGTTTTTTGTAGAGGTCCTCCTGGGTGGGGTTGGGTTGAGTGGGGTGGGGCGGGATGGGTACCTTCTGGGGGTACAGTAGCTCCCGGAATATGGTCGCTGCAGGCCCCGAGCCTGGTGGACATCAGGCCCTCCTGCCCATTGTTGGCTCCCAGGTAGCGGGGATGCCTATTGCAGCCAGTCCCTGGCTGCCCTCTCTGGGGGAGAGTAGCTCCCCCGGTATATATCCCCATACCCCTCTCCCTTCTGGCTCCTGTACACAGCACACACTCACACATGAAGGTTTTGGGGGCGTGTGTGTTCGGTGGGGTGTAGTGGATGGGGCCACGTAGGTGGTCCCCTTTGGTTGCACTCTGCAGTTCCCTGCCCCTGTTTTAATTACACCTTAGACATTACTACTTATCAAACACACTCACACACACACATTAGGTCTTGGGGGGTGGTTACACTGAGTGGCATCTGGTGGGCGGGGCTCTTTGGGTATGTAGGCTGCCCAGAGTGCCGCGCTCCCAGTTCTACAAGTTTGGCTGCCCCTCAATTTTAATTGCTCACTATTAGAAAATATTGAAGAGCCAGAAGGGTGAGGGGAGGGGTCTTCTTCGCACACCCCTGCTTCCTGGTGTCTGCTCGGGGCAGGAGGGGCCAGGAGGATTAATTAATTGTTCTGCTGGTTCGTGGTCTTTGGTGGCTGGGGGGTTGCTGGCCTCCTGGTGTGCCCGCTGCACTACACCCCAGCAGAGTCGAGGGAGGTAGGATGTGTGGATGTGTGGATGTATGGGACGTGAAAGTGTGTGTGGTAATGATTGGGCCTGGATCTGGGACTTGCTGTCGCCTGGCCTGCCTGTGTTTCTCCCGATGGGGCATCAGCGTTGCCTCTCCTCACTGCTCGCGACTTCACCCACCTGTGGGCACGTCTTGACTCCCAGGGCATTTGGCCAGGGGCGCTGGGGCAGGCGCTGACCCACTTTGTGGCTGTCTGGGGCGCTTGGCCCTCCTGGGTATTGGGTGGGGCCTCTGCCGGGGGGTTTGGGGGCGCTCGGGCTCCTGGGGCCCAGGTCCAGTGCACGGCCCATGTCTGGGCGGCTGGGGCCTGGCGGGGTCGGTGGGCTGTTACCCCTGGTTCCCGGAGTGCCTCTGCCCTATGCTTATGGGGGCTCTTTCCGGGGGCTTCCTCTGCAGTCTTCTGGGTGGATGCGTGGTTGCCCCTGCAGTGGGCTGCCTGGGTTCTGTGCTCTGTGGGGGCTGCTGGTGGCCTGGGTCTTGTGGCCCTCTCTGCCTGCTTCTGATTGCTTGGGGGGGGGGCTGTGGATTGTGGCCCTGTACGCTTATACACTCATAACTAAGCACGGTTATCATGTAGGTCCTGTGCCATGGGTGTTGCATGTTCTCACACACACACACACACATTCATTAGTCCAGTAGCATGGTCACTAAGCAGTTGATGTATTATCATGTTGTCTCAGGTCATCTATATCCACAGCTGTGTTGTATGCGATTGCCGCTTCTTGTGCTTGTTTTTGTTTGTTTGTGTGTTTGTTTTTTCTCTGCTTGTCTGCTTTCAGGTGCTCCTGGTGGCGCTAAGGCTGGATTCCCCTCATAGGCCATGGATTGTTGTCTGTTTTGTTTTTTACAGGTGTAGCAGCTGGTTGTCTGGTTTTTGTTTCTATTTTTGTTCTGTTTCCTCTTCTTTCCTCTTCTTCTTTCCTTGTCCCCCGGTCCGGTTCAGTTCAGTTCATGTCATATATTGTAAACAGAAATAAATAAATGGGCAGTTCTGCCGAAAGCCAGGGATAGACCTGTTCTAAGTTCTATACTTTTTAAAAGGGGCGTGTTTATCAACTATGGAATTAGAAGATTTACAAAAATGGTCAAGTGCTAGATCTTCATCTGTGATTTTAACAGTGTCACATAACTATTCAACAGATCAGTTAAAAAAAAGCCTGCTCATGGAGATGTTTCAGGATCCTGATACCAAGCGTGGACCTAATGTTTTCATTTTTGCAATTCTGATACAGGCTATTGAGCAGTGATAACTAACACCAAGTTCAGATACTGCGGATTTTCTACCTTTGATTTGTTAAGATTGAGCCAATCAGGGACAACCTTGAAGGATCTCTTTGGTTTTGTAGGATCAGTAATTACCTGAGAAAGGTTGATATTGGTACACACCTTTTTTAAATGAACCTGCTGGTGGACACCAGTGGTGAGGGAAGCCGTCAAGCTGAAGAAGGAGTCCTATCGGGCCTTTTTGGCCAGTGGGACCCTGGAAGAAGCTGATAGGTACCGACGGGCCAGACGGGCCACGGCTTCGTATGTTGCTGAGGCAAAAACTCGGGCCTGGGAGGAGTTCGGTGAGACCATGGAGAACGATTTCCGGACGGCCTCGAAAAGATTCTGGTCCACCATCCGGCGTCTCAGGGGGGGGAAGCGGCTCACAGTCAACACTGTTTACAGTGCGGACGGGGCTTTGCTGACCTCAACTAGGGATGTTGTGAGTCGGTGGGGGGAGTACTTCGAGGAACTCCTCAATCCTACCAACACGTGCTCGGAAGAGGCAGAGTCGGAGAGCTCGGAGACGGGGCCTCCCATTTCTGGGGCTGAGGTTGCCGAGGTGGTTAAAAAGCTCCTCGGTGGCAAGGCCCCGGGGGTGGATGAGGTCCGTCCTGAGTTTCTCAAGGCTCTGGATGTTGTAGGGCTGTCTTGGCTGACACGCCTCTGCAGTATCGCGTTGACATCGGGGACAGTGCCTCTGGACTGGCAGATTGGGGTGGTGGTCCCCCTCTTTAAAAAGGGGGACCGGAGGGTGTGTTCCAACTATAGGGGTATCACACTCCTCAGCCTCCCTGGTAAGGTCTATTCGGGGGTATTGGAGAGGAGGATCCGTCGGATAATCGAGCCTCGGATTCAGGAGATGCAGTGTGGCTTTCGTCTTGGCCGTGGAACAGTGGACCAGCTCTATACCCTCGGCAGGATCCTGGAGGGTGCATGGGAGTTCGCCCAACCAGTCTACATGTGTTTTGTGGACTTGGAGAAAGCGTTCGACCGTGTCCCTCGTGGAGTCCTGTGGGGGGTGCTCCGGGAATATATTTTAACCTTTTCTTACCCGCTTTTTACCAACTATGGTCGGACATTCGCACCTTCTTACAGCGGAACACCTCCGCTCCCTCTTTTGATGGTGTATGTTCGGGCATTCGAACCTTTTCTTACCTGCTTTTTACAAACTATGGTCAGACATTCAACCCTTCTTGGAGCCGAACACATCCACTCCTGCTTTTGATTATGTATAGTTGGGCATTCGCACCTTTTCTTACCCATTTTTCAGTAATTATGGGTGTACATTCACACCTTCTTGCAGCCAAACACCTCCGCTCCCTCTTTTGATCATACATTTTTGGGCATTCGCACCTTTTCTTACCCGCTTTTTACAAACCATGGTCGGACTTTCACACCTTTTAGTAGCCGAACAACTCCGCACCCGCTATTGATTGTGTACAGTCGGGTATTTTAACCTTTCTTACCCGCTTTTTACCAACTATGGTCGGACATTCACACCGTCTTACAGCGGAACACCTCCGCTCCCGCTTTTGATGGTGTATTGTCAGGCATTTGAACCTTTTCTTACCTGCTTTTTACAAACTATGGTCGGACATTCAAACCTTCTTGTAGCCAAAAACCTCCGCTCCATCTTTTGATCATACATTGTCGGGCATTCGCACCTTTTCTTACCCGTTTTTTACAAACCATGGTCGGATTTTCAAACCTTCTTGTAGCCCAAAACATCCACTCCTGCTTTTGATGATGTATGTTTGGGCATTCGCACCTTTTCTTACCCATTTTTCAGTAATTATGGGTGGACATTCACACCTTCTTGCAGCTGAACACCTCCTCTCCCGCTTATGATGGTGTATAGTCGGGCTTTCAAGCCTTTCTTACCCGGTATTTACAAATTATAGTTGGACATTCAGACCTTCTTACAGCCGAAAACCTCCACTCCCTCTTTTGATCATACATTGTCGTGCATTAGCACCTTTTCTTACCCGCTTTTTACAAACCATAGTCGGACTTTCACATCTTTTAGTAGCCGAACAACTCCGCTCCCGCTATTGATTGTGTACAGTCGGGTATTTTAACCTTTTCTTACCCGCTTTTTACCAACTATGGTCGGACATTCACACCTTCTTACAGCGGAACACCTCCGCTCCCTCTTTTGATGGTGTATGTTCGGGCAGTCAAACCTTTTCTTACCTGCTTTTTACAAACTATGGTCAGACATTCAACCCTTCTTGGAGCCGAACACATCCACTCCTGCTTTTGATTATGTATAGTTAGGCATTCGCACCTTTTCTTACCCATTTTTCAGTAATTATGGGTGTACATTCACACCTTCTTGCAGCCGACCACCTCCGCTCCCTCTTTTGATCATACATTTTCGGGCATTCGCACCTTTTCTTACCCGCTTTTTACAAACCATGGTCGGACTTCACACCTTTTAGTAGCCGAACAACTCCGCACCCGCTACTGATTGTGTACAGTCGGGTATTTTAACCTTTTCTTACCCGTTTTTTACCAACTATGGTCGGACATTCACACCTTCTTACAGCGGAACACCTCTGCTCCATCCTTTGATGGTGTATGTTCGGGCATTCGAACCTTTTCTTACCCGCTTTTTACAAACTATGCTCGGACATTCAAACCTTCTTGTAGCCGAACACATCCCCTCCTGCTTTTGATGATGTATGGTTGGGCATTCGAACCTACTTGTTGCCCGCTTTTCATTAATTATGGGTGGACATTCACACCTTGTCTCAGCCAAACACCTCCGCTCCCTGTTTTGATCATGTATGGTTTGACATTCGCACCTTTGCTTACCTTCTTTTTATACTGATTGCTCAAGATTAAGTTGTCCTTTCTCAAACTACAAAATTTTTTTAATTGTTGAAACTTGATTTGAAGTGGATAAATAAGGAAGACAAACAGTTTTAAGTCAGGCTGATAGCAATTAATTTTATAGCAAAATCTGTATTTCGTCATTTGTCGAGAGATGCTTATTGCTGAAGAAGTTCTTTCTCATTCTACAAAGTACAACGTTGTTTATCATTGAAACTTGATTAGACATGAATAAATATGAAGGACAAAGCAGTCTTAACATGGTTTGAGTTAAGGAATTCATTTTATAGGAGAATCCGAATTCGTGCATAACTCGTAAAATAGAGCTTATTTTCGGATTCCTAAAGAATGAGTCTGGTTCTTTCTCATAATACAAAGTTTGTTGTTTATTGTTGAAACTTCATCAGACCGTTAGATATAGTCGGACTCACCTCGACGCATGGCTTGGGATCTGGAACCAGTACTCTTGAGAGGGGTTGGACTCTCTTCCACTCTGGAGTTGCCCGTGGTGAGAGGCGCAGAGCAGGTGTGGGCATACTTATTGCCCCCCGGCTGTGTGCCAGTACATTGGGGTTTACCCCAGTGAACGAGAGGGTAGCCTCCCTCCGCCTTGGGTGGGGGGACGAGTCCTGACTGTTGTTTGTGCCTATGCGCCAAACAGCAGTTCAGAGTACCTACCCTTTTTGGAGTCTCTGGGGGAGGCACTGGAGAATGCTCCTACCGGAGACTCCCTCATTCTGCTGGGGGACTTCAATGCTCACGTGGGCAATGACAGTGAGACCTGGAGGGGTGTGATTGGGAGGAACGCCCCCCCCCCATCTGAATCAGAGTGGTGTTATGTTGTTGGACTTCTGTGCCAGTCATAGACTGTCCATAACGAACACCATGTTCAGGCATAAGGGTGTCCATATGTGCACTTGGCACCAGGACACCCTTGGCCGCAGTTCGATGATCGACTTTGTGGTTGTATCATCGGACTTGCGGCCGTATGTCCTGGACACTCGGGTGAAGAGAGGGGCGGAGCTGTCAACTGATCACCACCTGGTGGTGAGGTGGCTCCGCTGGTGGGGGAGGATGCCGATCAGACCTGGCAGGCCCAAACGTATTGTGAGGGTCTGCTGGGAGCGTTTGTCAGAATCCCCCGTCAGAAGGAGCTTTACCTCCCACCTCCGGCAGAGCTTCAACCATATTTGAGGTGGGGGACATTGAATGGGCCATGTTCCGTGACTGCATTGCCGAGGCAGCTGGTCGGAGTTGTGGCCGTAAGGTGGTCGGTGCCTGTCGTGGCGGCAACCCTCGAACCTGCTGGTGGACACCAGTGGTGAGGGAAGCCGTCAAGCTGAAGAAGGAGTCCTATCGGGCCTTTTTGGCCAGTGGGACCCTGGAAGAAGCTGATAGGTACCGACGGGCCAGACGGGCCACGGCTTCGTATGTTGCTGAGGCAAAAACTCGGGCCTGGGAGGAGTTCGGTGAGACCATGGAGAACGATTTCCGGACGGCCTCGAAAAGATTCTGGTCCACCATCCGGCGTCTCAGGGGGGGGAAGCGGCTCACAGTCAACACTGTTTACAGTGCGGACGGGGCTTTGCTGACCTCAACTAGGGATGTTGTGAGTCGGTGGGGGGAGTACTTCGAGGAACTCCTCAATCCTACCAACACGTGCTCGGAAGAGGCAGAGTCGGAGAGCTCGGAGACGGGGCCTCCCATTTCTGGGGCTGAGGTTGCCGAGGTGGTTAAAAAGCTCCTCGGTGGCAAGGCCCCGGGGGTGGATGAGGTCCGTCCTGAGTTTCTCAAGGCTCTGGATGTTGTAGGGCTGTCTTGGCTGACACGCCTCTGCAGTATCGCGTTGACATCGGGGACAGTGCCTCTGGACTGGCAGATTGGGGTGGTGGTCCCCCTCTTTAAAAAGGGGGACCGGAGGGTGTGTTCCAACTATAGGGGTATCACACTCCTCAGCCTCCCTGGTAAGGTCTATTCGGGGGTATTGGAGAGGAGGATCCGTCGGATAATCGAGCCTCGGATTCAGGAGATGCAGTGTGGCTTTCGTCTTGGCCGTGGAACAGTGGACCAGCTCTATACCCTCGGCAGGATCCTGGAGGGTGCATGGGAGTTCGCCCAACCAGTCTACATGTGTTTTGTGGACTTGGAGAAAGCGTTCGACCGTGTCCCTCGTGGAGTCCTGTGGGGGGTGCTCCGGGAATATGGAGTGCCGGACCCCTTGATAGGGGCTGTATGACCGGTGCCAGAGTTTGGTCCGCATTGCCGGCAGTAAGTCGGATACGTTTCCGGTGAGAGTTGGACTCCGTCAGGGCTGCCCTTTGTCACCGATTCTGTTCCTAACTTTTATGGACAGAATTTCTAGGCGGAGCCAGGGCGTTGAGGGTGTCCCATTTGGCGACCTCAGAATCGGGTCTCTGCTTTTTGCAGATGATGTGGTTCTGTTAGCGTCGTCAGGCCGTGACCTTCAGCTCTCACTGGAGTGATTCGCAGCCGAGTGTGAAGCGGCTGGGATGAGAATCAGCACCTCCAAATCCGAGACTATGGTTCTCAGCCGGAAAAGGGTGGAATGCTCTCTCCGGGTCGGGAATGAGATCCTTCCCCAAGAGAAGGAGTTCAAGTATCTCGGGGTCTTGTTCACGAGTGACGGACGAATGGAGCGGGAGATTGACGGGCGGATCGGTGCGGCGCCTGCAGTGTTGCAGGCTCTGCACCGACCCGTCGTTGTGAAGAGGGAGCTGAGCCAGAAGGCGAAGCTCTCTACTTACTGGTCAATCTACGTTCCCATCCTCACCTATGGTCACGAGTTGTGGGTAGTGACCAAAAGAACAAGATCGCGAATACAAGCGGCCGAAATGGGTTTCCTCCGCAGGGTGTCTGGGCTCTCCCTTAGAGATAGGGTGAGAAGCTCAGTCATCCGGGAGGGGCTCGGAGTAGAACCGCTGCTCCTCCGCATTGAGAGGAGTCAGATGAGGTGGCTCGGGCATCTGGTTAGGATGCCCCCTGGGCGCCTCCCTGGGGAGGTGTTCCGGGCACGTCCCACTGGGAGGAGACCCCGGGGGAGACCCAGGACACGTTGGAGAGACTATGTCTCTCGGCTGGCCTGGGAACGCCTCGGGGTCCCCCTGGAAGAGCTGGAGGAAGTGGCCGGGGACAGAGACGTCTGGGTTTCTCTGCTCAAGCTGCTGCCCCCGCGACCCGACCCACGGATAAGCGGCAGATGATGGATGGATGGATGGATGGATATATCCTCCACCAACCAGACTTACAACCCCCGACTAGGGTAGCAGAATTTCTAAGCAGCTGTACCCCAAAACTACTATCAAAAATATATAAATTATTGTCTAAGATAGATGACACAATGTCTCTTCCATCCTCAAAATGGGAGGCAGATTTATCCATCAGTTCTGGTCATAGCTTCTAACCACAAATATGTTTGAACACCTTCATAAAGACTCGAAATCCTAATTTACAGCTCATACAATACAAAATCCTTCATAGAACACACTATACAGGACAAAGGATGTTCAGGATGAGTCTAACACACTCAAACATCTGCTCACATTGCACAGATAACACACCTGATGATTATGCACACGCTTTGTGGTTTTCTGCGCCTGTCCAGAAGTTCTGGCTTGAAGTCTGTGAGGACCTATCAACATGGCTAAAGTGTAGCATCCCTGCATGCCCCACACTGTGCATACTGGGTGACTTAGACAACATCAACATGGAAATTAACTCAGCACACATGGTTGTCACAGTGTTATGTATCGCAAAGAAAACTATTCTCATGAACTGGAAAGCGAAGAACAACCTGTGTATTAACCAGTTTAGAAATTTTATTTTAGATTATATTAGCATGGAAACAATGTCTGCCTCCTCAAAACATCAATTGGCTGAATTTCATTCTCTCTGGTCCCCTCTGATTAGTTTTGTCACATAGTGGTGGTGGTGGGTTGCTGGGTGATGGTGGGTCTCAGGCCCGGGCTGCTGCAACTGGTGTGACCGGGTGGTTTGTTTGTTTGTTTTTTGTAGAGGTCCTCCTGGGTGGGATTGGGTTGAGTGGGGTGGGGCGGGATGGGTACCTTCTGGGGGTACAGTAGCTCCCGGAATATGGTCGCTGCAGGCCCCGAGCCTGGTGGACATCAGGCCCTCCTGCCCATTGTTGGCTCCCAGGTAGCGGGGATGCCTATTGCAGCCAGTCCCTGGCTGCCCTCTCTGGGGGAGAGTAGCTCCCCCGGTATATATCCCCATACCCCTCTCCCTTCTGGCTCCTGTACACAGCACACACTCACACATGAAGGGTTTTGGGGGCGTGTGTGTTCGGTGGGGTGTAGTGGATGGGGCCACGTAGGTGGTCCCCTTTGGTTGCACTCTGCAGTTCCCTGCCCCTGTTTTAATTACACCTTAGACATTACTACTTATCAAACACACTCACACACACACATTAGGTCTTGGGGGGTGGTTACACTGAGTGGCATCTGGTGGGCGGGGCTCTTTGGGTATGTAGGCTGCCCAGAGTGCCGCGCTCCCAGTTCTACAAGTTTGGCTGCCCCTCAATTTTAATTGCTCACTATTAGAAAATATTGAAGAGCCAGAAGGGTGAGGGGAGGGGTCTTCTTCGCACACCCCTGCTTCCTGGTGTCTGCTCGGGGCAGGAGGGGCCAGGAGGATTAATTAATTGTTCTGCTGGTTCGGGGTCTGTGGTGGCTGGGGGGTTGCTGGCCTCTTGGTGTGCCCGCTGCACTACACCCCAGCAGAGTCGAGGGAGGTAGGATGTGTGGATGTGTGGATGTATGGGACGTGAAAGTGTGTGTGGTAATGATTGGGCCTGGATCTGGGACTTGCTGTCGCCTGGCCTGCCTGTGTTTCTCCCGATGGGGCATCAGCGTTGCCTCTCCCCACTGCTCGCGACTTCACCCACTTGTGGGCACGTCTTGACTCCCAGGGCACTTGGCCAGGGGCGCTGGGGCAGGCGCTGACCCACTTTGTGGCTGTCTGGGGCGCTTGGCCCTCCTGGGTATTGGGTGGGGCCTCTGCCGGGGGGTTTGGGGGCGCTCGGGCTCCTGGGGCCCAGGTCCAGTGCACGGCCCATGTCTGGGCGGCTGGGGCCTGGCGGGGTCGGTGGGCTGTTGCCCCTGGTTCCCGGAGTGCCTCTGCCCTATGCTTATGGGGGCTCTTTCCGGGGGCTTCCTCTGCAGTCTTCTGGGTGGATGCGTGGTTGCCCCTGCGGTGGGCTGCCTGGGTTCTGTGCTCTGTGGGGGCTGCTGGTGGCCTGGGTCTTGTGGCCCTCTCTGCCTGCTTCTGATTGCTTGGGGGGGGGCTGTGGATTGTGGCCCTGTACGCTTATACACTCATAACTAAGCACGGTTATCATGTAGGTCCTGTGCCATGGGTGTTGCATGTTCTCACACACACACACACACATTCATTAGTCCAGTAGCATGGTCACTAAGCAGTTGATGTATTATCATGTCGTCTCAGGTCATCTATATCCACAGCTGTGTTGTATGCGATTGCCGCTTCTTGTGCTTGTTTTTGTTTGTTTGTGTGTTTGTTTTTTCTCTGCTTGTCTGCTTTCAGGTGCTCCTGGTGGCGCTAAGGCTGGATTCCCCTCATAGGCCATGGATTGTTGTCTGTTTTGTTTTTTACAGGTGTAGCAGCTGGTTGTCTGGTTTTTGTTTCTATTTTTTTTCTGTTTCCTCTTCTTTCCTCTTCTTCTTTCCTTGTCCCCCGGTCCGGTTCAGTTCAGTTCATGTCATATATTGTAAACAGAAATAAATAAATTGGCATCAAGGGGAGCTTTACATTTATAAAACTTCCCTTGGCAAAACAAATCTGTTTGGCATCAAAGGTATTCAGACTACAATTCTTCTGACATAATGCTGAACAGGACAAGGGGAAAAAAAAGTAAAGAAGACAGTTCTGCCGAAAGCCAGGGATAGACCTGTTCTAAGTTCTATACTTTTTAAAAGGGGCGTGTTTATCAACTATGGAATTAGAAGATTTACAAAAATGGTCAAGTGCTAGATCTTCATCTGGGATTTTAACAGTGTCATATAACTATTCAACAGATCAGTTAAAAAAAAGCCTGCTCATGGAGATGTTTCAGGATCTGGATACCAAGCGTGGACCTAATGTTTTCATTTTTGCAATTCTGATACAGGCTATTGAGCAGTGATAATTAACACCAAGTTCAGATACTGCGGATTTTCTACCTTTGATTTGCTAAGATTGAGCCAATCAGGGACAACCTTGAAGGATCTCTTTGGTTTTGTAGGATCTGTAATTACCTGAGAAAGGTTGATATTGGTACACACCTTTTTTAAATGATCAGAGGCAGAGTTCAACTTGTTTAAATTAAAATTGCCACACAGAGATTGGGTTTAGGCCACATGCACACAGAATGACATCAACAAATATAAGAAATATTAAACATTTACACATAGATTTTTGAATATATGTAGAGGAATGATACTTTGAAATGTGCTCATTGCGGAGTTATGATCAGTTGAGTAATGAAGGTTGAACTATTCTGGGAAAGAGGTTCTATTCCCAGCATCATGATGGACACTCCTGATATAGAAGGTTTCAGGAATATTTACCTGGGTGTACGTTTAAACAGAGATGAGAAAATTGCGATAAATAATTGTTTGTTTGTTTGTTAGTATGTATATGAATGTTATGTGTATAAACTGTGTTGAGTTATAGTTACTCAGTAGTGTCTCAGTGAAACAACCAACGGGGGAAGCCTTGCGGTGACAACAAAAGCAGTGTTTTACTGATCAGTCAAGTTGCTCCAGTGTACTCCATACAAACTGGTTGGCTACTGAAGGGATAGAAAATGGGGAATACTTGTTTTAAAGCAAACAAGGAATTAGATGGGAAAAATACATGTTTTAACGGGACCCAGACAATATTAAATACTCAGACAGATGGGAGAAGAAGTGTAGTTTTGTAGGAAATCACAAAATTATTACATAGAATTAGTGAAATCAATTGAAGAATGCCTTTCTGAAGAGCTGTTTACCACAGATGAGCAGCTTTGCGACCAAGCACATTGTAGATCGCTTTACTGCCAAAATGATCTAATTTAATGGATTGGTTTAGACATGCATAACAGCATTTTAAGAACAAAGAGAGAAACAAAAAGGGACAACGCTTCATGGTGGAAGGTGATGTATAAATAACTGTGTATATGATGAAGGGGGTGGCAACACCCATTCCGAAATCCCGCCATTCCGACATCCCGCTATTCCGACATCCCACCATTCCGACATACCACCATTCCGACATACCACCATTCCGACATGCAAACGTCCCACCATTCCGACATCCCACCATTGCGACATCCCACTATTCTGACGTTCAAATGTCCCACCATTCCGACAAGGCTTTCCGTATAAGGAAATGTGTGTTACTCAACAGGTGAGTCCCTTCTTTCTGTTCATGCAATTTATATGTTTAACACATGTTTATAGACAAGCGTTATTAAAAACACAATGTCTCGGCAACTGGAGGAGGAGAAGCAGTCCGCGGTGGTTTTCAATCACACACTCCAATGCCACTTGTTTCAACTTCCGAAAATTTAATCCAGGAAAAAAAGGCTTACAAACATGGACCAAAACGGCTCCATAACACGCACAAGAATCCAAAAGAAACGAAAGTTAACTAAAAGAAAGCAAATAAACAGTATGAAGTGGTCAAAATTGGTTTTACGCATGCCTATGTGCGTCTGGCACATGCGTCTTCGGGCTCTCCCACGTTGGTTTGTGGATGAAAGCTATATGTTCAGCTGTAATGTCATGTAAAAACAATCTCTACATGACATTTACTCCCAGGTGTGACCAGTTTAGGTCCTTAAGATATCAACAGGCTGTATAAAGCTACAACCGTTGCGGCTGTGTGTTTGTGCCAAATGCGCAAAACCCATCCGCGCTTCCCAAAATTGGAGTGAGTACTCCAATTAAGTGTCGCCATTCCGACAATTGGAGACCCATGTCGGAATGGCGAGATGTCGGAATGGCAGCATGTAACCATGATGAAGGAGAGACCATTTGAGCAGCACAGCCATTTCGCAGCACAGGGACAGCAATCCAAGTTACAGGATCTCCCACGTGGTATCACCTGTCACATTGTGTCAAGGTATCAAAAGAAGAAAAAATCACCAAACTCAAGGACAAAAAGACAAAGACTCCGGTGAACGAAGACAGAGGACTGACAAACCAGAAATACAAAAGGATTCTCGATATCAAGATCCAGAAGAAGAGGCTAACAATGCCACGAACACTTACGATGCTGGGAATGATGCCAGCAATGAACAGAGAAGAAGATTCAGTGTCATCAATCTGCATTACGTGCCTCTAATGAGGGGGTGAATATAGAATCCTCAACGATTACAACGTCTCTGGGAACTGTGACAACAACAAGGTTTAAACCATTTTGATATATATTGTAACCTATTGTCTAAGGAATAGTGCTGAAAATGAGGTAAATCTAATCCACCACTGTCCTTGGTCTTCTGTAGGGTTTTTAAACTAATACGTGGTGGTTTGTTTTTCCACAGAAATTTGGAGATGCATGAATCTAGTGACTTAAACCAAGTAGCAGATGGTTTTATGGGGATCATTGAGAACAAATAGTTAACTTTTGGTAGTATCATAATTTTAATGGATGTAACTCTCCCCATAAGTGATATAGGTAAGGACTTCCAACGAGAGATCGTCCTCTACTGTCTTTAATAATTGCACATAATTTAGCTTTGTTAGCTCTGAGAGCCTGGAGGAAATGTTTATGCCTAAATATCTAATATTTCCTGACTGTAAAGTGATCGCAGGTATATTATGGACCCTACAGTTAATGGGCAGAACTGTGGTCTTAGACCAGTTGATAGAGTAGTCAGAAAGTGCTGAGAATTTATTTATGAGTGTGATCGTGTGACTGAGAGACGTCTGTGAGTTCTGAAGGAAAAGTAATACATCATCAGCATAAAGACTTATTTTATGCTCAATATTTTGGGATTAATTACTCACAAACGGGTAAGAAAAGGTAGTATTGCCAGACCATACATGATCAAAACAGGGAGCGGAGGTGGTTCAGCTGCAAGGTGTGAATGTCTGACTATAGTTTGTAAAAAGCGGGTAAGATAAGGTGCGAATGCCCGACAATGTAAGATCAAAAGAGGGAGCGGAGGTTTTTGGCTACAAGAAGGTTTGAATGTCCGACCATAGTTTGTAAAAAGCGGGTAAGAAAAGGTTACCATACATCATCATAAGCGGGAGAGGAGTTGTTCAGCTGCAAGAAGGTGTGAATGTCCACCCATAATTACTGAAAAATGGGTAAGAAAAGGTGAAAATGCCCAACCATACATCATCAAAAGCAGGAGTGGATGTGTTCGGCTACAAGAAGGTTTGAATGTCCGACCATAGTTTGTAAAAAGCGGGTAAGAAAAGGTTCGAATGCCCGAACATAGACCATCAAAAGAGGGAGCGGAGGTGTTCCGCTGTAAGAAGGTGTAAATGTCCGACCATAGTTGGTAAAAAGCGGGTAAGAAAAGGTTAAAATACCCGACTGTACACAACCAATAGCGGGAGCGGAGTTGTTTGGCTACAAGAAGGTGTGAAAGTCTGACCACGGTTTGTAAAAAGCGGGTAAGAAAAGGTTCGAATGCCCGAATATATACCATCAAAAGTGGAAGTGGATGTGTTCGGCTGCAAGAAGGTGTGAACGTCCGACCAAAGTTTGTAAAAAGCAGTTAAGAAAAGGTTCGAATATCCAACCAAACATAATCAAAAGCGGGAGCAGAGCTGTTCGACTGCAAGTAGGTGTGAATGTCAGATCATAATTTGCAAAAAGCTGATGAGAAAGGGTGAGAATGCCCGGCTATACACCATCAAATGCGGGAGCGGAAGTGTTCGGCTGTGAGTAGGTGTGAATCTCCGAGCATAGTTTGTAAAAAGGGGGTAAGAATAGGTTCGAATGCCCGAACATACACTATCAAAACAGGGAGCTGAGGTGGCTCAGCTGCAAGGTGTGAATGTCTGACTATAGTTTGTAAATAAGGTGCGAATGCCCAACAATGTATAATCAAAAGAGGGAGCGGAGGTTTTCGGCTACAAGGTTTGAATGTCCGACCATAGTTTGTAAAAAGCGGGTAAGAAAAGGTTCAAATGCCTGACTATACACCATCAAAAGCGGGAGCAGAGGTGTTCCGCTGTAAGACGGTGTGAATGTCCGACCATATTTGGTAAAAAGCGGGTAAGAAAAGGTTAAAATACCCGACTGTACACAATCAATAGCGGGAGAGGAGGTGTTCAGCTGCAAGAAGGTGTGAATGTCCACCCATAATTACTGAAAAATGGGTAAGAAAAGGTGCGAATGCCAAACCATACATTATCAAAAGCAGGTGTGAATGTCAGATCATAATTTGCAAAAAGCTGATGAGACAGGGTGAGAATGCCCGACTATACACCATCAAATGCGGGAGCGGAGTTGTTCGGCTGTGAGTAAGTGTGAATCTCCGACCATAATTGCTGAAAAATGTGTTAGAAAAGGTAAGAATGCCGGTCCATACATCATCAAAAGCGGGAGAGGTGGTGTTCGGCTGCAAGTAGGTGTGAATGTCCAGCCATAATTACTAACAAACGGGTAAGAAAAGGTAGTATTGCCAGACCATACATGATCAAAACAGGGAGCGGAGGTGGTTCAGCTGCAAGAAGGTGTGAATGTCCGACTAAAGTTCAAATATATTAACAAAAGCGGGAGGAGAGGTCTTTGGATGAGAGTGGTTGAGAATTTCCAACCATAATCTATAAAATGCGGTGAAAAAAAAGGTGTGATAGAACACTAAAAGGTGGAGCGGAAGTGTTCGGCTGCAAGAAGGTGTGAATGTCCGACTATATTTGGTGAAAAGCAGGTGAAGCAAGGTCTGAATGCCCAACCTTACATCATCAAAAGCGAGATCAGAGGTGTTTGGCTGCATGAAGGCCATAGTTTGCCAAAAGCGGGTAAGCTGCGAATGACCGACTAAATATCAACAAAAGGTCTTCGGATGAAACTGGGTGTGAATATCCCACCACACAAGTATGGTGGAGAGGAAGCTGTGAACAGCCGACCATAGTTGGCAAAAAGAGGGTGAGAAAAGGTGCGAATGTCCAACCATACATGATCAAAACAGGGAGCGGAGGTGTTTGGCTGTGACAAGGTGTGAATGTCCACCCAAAATTAATGAAAAGTGGGCAACAAGTAGGTTTGAATGCCCAACCATACATCATCAAAAGCAGGAGTGGATGTGTTCGGCTACAAGAAGGTTTGAATGTCCGACCATAGTTTGTAAAAAGCGGGTAAGAAAAGGTTCGAATGCCCAAACATACACCATCAAAAGAGGGAGCGGAGGTGTTCCGCTGTAAGAAGGTGTGAATGTCCGACCATAGTTGGTAAAAAACGGGTAAGAAAAGGTTAAAATACCCGACTGTACACAATCAATAGCGGGAGCGGATGTGTTTGGCTACAAGAATGTGTGACAGTCCGACCATGGTTTGTAAAAAACGGGTAAGAAAAGGTGCGAATGCCCGACAATGTATGATCAAAAGAGGGAGCGGAGGTTTCGGCTACAAGAAGGTTTGAATGTCCGACCATAGTTTGTAAAAAGCGGGTAAGAAAAGGTTCAAATGCCTGACTATACACCATCAAAAGCGGGAGCGGAGGTGTTCGGCTACAAGAAGGTGTGAAAGTTCAACCATGGTTTGTAAAAAGCTGCTAAGAAAAGGTTCGAATGCCCGAATATATACCATCAAAAGCGGAAGCGGAGGTGTTCGGCTGCAAGAAGGTGTGAACGTCCGACCAAAGTTTGCAAAAAGCAGTTAAGAAAAGGTTCCAATGCCCGAATATATACCATCAAAAGCGGGAGCAGAGCTGTTCGACTGCAAGTAGGTGTGAATGTCCAGCCATAATTACTCACAAACGGGTAAGAAAAGGTAGTATTGCCAGACCATACATGATCAAAACAGGGAGCTGAGGTGGTTCAGCTGCAAGGTGTGAATGTCTGACTATAGTTTGTAAAAAGCGGGTAAGACAAGGTGCGAATGCCCGACTATACACAATCAAAAGCGGGA
The DNA here is from genome assembly GCF_036924035.1 of Leuresthes tenuis. Classification (NCBI taxonomy): domain Eukaryota; kingdom Metazoa; phylum Chordata; class Actinopteri; order Atheriniformes; family Atherinopsidae; genus Leuresthes; species Leuresthes tenuis. The sequence continues at coordinate 5,976 of NW_027325598.1, read as the reverse complement.
GCGGGAGGTTTTCAGCTGCAAATCCTTCACTCAAACCAAGTGAAAACTGCTTTGTCCTTCATATTTATCAATGTCTAGATCGACTTCAACAAAGAACAACATTGTACTTTGCAGTAAAGAAAGAGCAAATCAAAAGTTTTAGGAATCCGAGCATAAGCTTATTTTCATGAGTTCTGCACGATTATTGATTTTACTATAAATGAATGCTTTCACTCAAACTATGTTAAAACTGCTTTGTCCTTCATATTTATCAATGTCTAGATCGACTTCAACAAAGAACAACACTGGATTTTGCAGTAGAAGAAAGAGCAACACTGAAGGATCAGTAATCCGAGAATAAGCTTATTTTCATACGTTCTGTATGATTTGGGATTTTATGTATAAAATGAATTCCTTCACTCAAACCAAGTTAAAACTGCTTTGTCCTTCATATTTATCAATGTCTAGATCGACTTCAACAAAGAACAACATTGTATTTTGCAGTAGAAGAAAAAGCAACACTGAAGGATCAGGAATCCGAGAATAAGCTTCTTTTCATACGTTCTGCATGATTTGGGATTTTATGTATAAAATGAATTCCTTTACTCAAACCAAGTGAAAACTGCTTTGTCCTTCATATTTATCAATGTCTAGATTTACTTCAACAAAGAACAACGTATTTTGCAGTAGTAGAAAGAGCAACACTTGAAGGAACAGAAATCCGGGAATAAGCTTATTTTCATACGTTCTGCATGATTTGGGATTTTATGTATAAAATGAATTCCTTCACTCAAACAAAGTGGAAACTGCTTTGTCCTTCATATTTATCAATGTCTATATCGATTTCAACAAAGAACAAGGCTGTATAGGAAAGGCAGTATAGGAAAGAGCAACCCTGGAGGATCAGGAATCCGAGAATAAGCTTACTTTCATGAGTCCTGCACGATTTCGGATTTTCCTATAAAATGAATTGCTTTGCTCAAACCAAGTTAAAATTGCTTTGTCCTTCATAGTTATCCATGTCTAAAATGTATCAAGCATAAAGTTCCTCATATTACCCTGAATGAGAAAGAAGCATCCCTTTGGTTGAGCAATACGTTCCTTTTGCGGAGTTATGCATGATTTCGGATTTTGCTATAAAATTCATTCCTTCACACCTTTTTTTTTCACCGCATTTTATAGATTATGGTTGGAAATTTCAACCACTCTAATCCGAAGACCTCTCCTCCCGCTTTTGTTAATATATTTGGACTTTAGTTGGACATTCACCCCTTTTTGCAGCTAAACCACCTCCGCTCCCTGTTTTGATCATGTATGGTCTGGCAATACTACATTTTCTTACCCGTTTGTGAGTAATTATGGCTGGATATTCACACCTACTTGCAGCTGAACACAATCTCTCTCGCTTTTAATTATGTTTGGATATTCGAACCTTTTCTTTACTGCTTTTTGCCAACTTTGGTCGGACGTTCACACCTTCTTGCAGCCGAACACCTCCGCTTCCGCTTTTGATGGTATATATTCGGGCATTCGAACCTTTTCTTACCAGCTTTTTACAAACGATGGTTGGACTTTCACACCTTCTTGTAGCCGAACAACTCCGCTCCCGCTATTGATTGTGTACAGTCGGGTATTTGAACCTTTTCTTACCCGCTTTTTACCAACTATGGTCGGACATTCACACCGACTTACAGCGGAACATCTCCGCTCCCGCTTTTGATGGTGTATAGTCAGGCATTTGAACCTTTTCTTACCCGCTTTTTACAAACTATGGTCGGACATTCAAACCTTCTTGTAGCCAAAAACCTCCGCTCCCTCTTTTGATCATACATTGTCGGGCATTCGCATCTTTTCTTATCCGTTTTTTACAAACCATGGTCGGACTTTCACACATTCTTGTAGCCAAACACATCCGCTCCCGCTATTGATTGTGTACAGTCGGGTATTTTAACCTTTTCTTACCCACTTTTTACGAACTATGGTCGGACATTCACACCGTCTTACAGCGGAACATCTCCGCTCCCGCTTTTGATGGTGTATAGTCAGGCATTTGAACCTTTTCTTACCCGCTTTTTACAAACTATGGTCGGAAATTCAAACCTTCTTGTAGCCGAAAACCTCTGCTCCCTCTTTTGATTATACATTGTCGGGCATTCGCACCTTATCTTACCCGCTTTTTACAAACTATAGTCAGACATTCACACCTTGGTGCTTAACCACCTCAGCTCCCTGTTTTGATCATGTATGGTCTGGCAATACTACCTTTTCTTACCCGTTTGTGAGTAATTATGGCAGGACATTCACAGCTACTTGCAGTCTAACAGCTCTGCTCCCGCTTTTGATTATGTTTGGTTGGATATTCGAACCTTTTCTTACCCACTTTTTACCAACTATGGTCGGACAGTCACACCTTCTTACAGCGGAACACCTCCACTCCCTCTTTTGATGGTGTATGTTTGGGCATTCGAACCTTTTCTTACCCGCTTTTTACAAACTATGCTCGGACATTGAAACCTTCTTGTAGCCGAACACATCCACTCCTTCTTTTGATGATGTATGCTTGGGCATTCAAACCTACTTGTTGCCCGCTTTTCATTAATTTTGGGTGGACATTCACACCTTGTCACAGCCAAACACCTCCGCTCCCTGTTTTGATCATGTATGGTTGGACATTCGCACCTTGTCTCACCCGCTTTTTGCAAACTATGGTCGGCTGTTCACAGCTTCCTCTCCACCATACTTGTATGGTGGGATATTCACACCCACTTGCATCCGAAGACCTTTTGTTGATATTTAGTCGGTCATTCGCAGCTTACCCGCTTTTTACAAACTATAGTCAGACATTCACACCTTGGTGCTGAACCACCTCAGCTCCCTGTTTTGATCATGTATGGTCTGGCAATACTACCTTTTCTTACCCGTTTGTGAGTAATTATGGCTGGACATTCACACCTACTTGCAGTCGAACAGCTCTGCTCCAACTTTTGATTATGTTTGGTTGGATATTCGAACCTTTTCTTAACTGCTTTTTACAAACTTTGGTCGGACGTTCACACCTTCTTGCAGCCGAACACCTCCGCTTCCGCTTTTGATGGTATATATTCGGGCATTCGAACCTTTTCTTAGCAGCTTTTTACAAACCATGGTTGGACTTTCACACCTTCTTGTAGCCGAACAACTCCGCTCCCGCTATTGATTGTGTACAGTCGGGTATTTTAACCTTTTCTTACCCGCTTTTTACCAACTATGGTCGGACATTCACACCGTCTTACAGCGGAACACCTCCGCTCCCGCTTTTGATGGTGTATTGTCAGGCATTTGAACCTTTTCTTACCCGCTTTTTACAAACTATGGTCGGACATTCAAACCTTCTTGTAGCCAAAAACCTCCGCTCCCTCTTTTGATCATACATTGTCGGGCATTCGCACCTTTTCTTACCCGTTTTTTACAAACCATGGTCGGACTTTCAAACCTTCTTGTAGCCCAACACATCCACTCCTGCTTTTGATGATGTATGTTTGGGCATTCGCACCTTTTCTTACCCATTTTTCAGTAATTGTGGGTGGACATTCACACCTTCTTGCAGCTGAACACCTCCTCTCCCGCTTATGATGGTGTATAGTCGAGCTTTCAAGCCTTTTCTTACCCGGTTTTTACAAATTATAGTTGGACATTCAGACCTTCTTACAGCCGAAAACCTCCACTCCCTCTTTTGATCATACATTGTCGGGCATTAGCACCTTTTCTTACCCGCTTTTTACAAACCATAGTCGGACTTTCACATCTTTTAGTAGCCGAACAACTCCGCTCCCGCTATTGATTGTGTACAGTCGGGTATTTTAACCTTTTCTTACCCGCTTTTTACCAACTATGGTCGGACATTCACACCTTCTTACAGCGGAACACCTCCGCTCCCTCTTTTGATGGTGTATGTTCGGGCAGTCAAACCTTTTCTTACCTGCTTTTTACAAACTATGGTCAGACATTCAACCCTTCTTGGAGCCGAACACATCCACTCCTGCTTTTGATTATGTATAGTTGGGCATTCGCACCTTTTCTTACCCATTTTTCAGTAATTATGGGTGTACATTCACACCTTCTTGCAGCCAAACACCTCCGCTCCCTCTTTTGATCATACATTTTCGGGCATTCGCACCTTTTCTTACCCGTTTTTTACAAACCATGGTCGGACTTTCACACCTTTTAGTAGCCGAACAACTCCGCACCCGCTACTGATTGTGTACAGTCGGGTATTTTAACCTTTTCTTACCCGTTTTTTACCAACTATGGTCGGACATTAACACCTTCTTACAGCGGAACACCTCCGCTCCCTCCTTTGATGGTGTATGTTCGGGCATTCGAACCTTTTCTTACCCGCTTTTTACAAACTATGGTCAGACGTTCAAACCTTCTTGTAGCCGAACATATCCACTCCTGCTTTTGATGATGTATGGTTGGGCATTCGAACCTACTTGTTGCCCGCTTTTCATTAATTATGGGTGGACATTCACACCTTGTCTAAGCCAAACACCTCCGCTCCCTGTTTTGATCATGTATGGTTTGACATTCGCACCTTTGCTTACCTTCTTTTTATACTGATTGCTCAAGATTAAGTTGTTCTTTCTCAAACTACAAAATTTTTTTAATTGTTGAAACTTGATTTGAAGTGGATAAATAAGGAAGACAAACAGTTTTAAGTCAGGCTGATAGCAATTAATTTTATAGCAAAATCTGTATTTCGTCATTTGTCGAGAGATGCTTATTGCTGAAGAAGTTCTTTCTCATTCTACAAAGTACAACGTTGTTTATCATTGAAACTTGATTAGACATGAATAAATATGAAGGACAAAGCAGTCTTAACTTGGTTTGAGTTAAGGAATTCGTTTTATAGGAGAATCCGAATTCGTGCATAACTCGTAAAATAGAGCTTATTTTCGGAATTCTAAAGAATGAGTCTGGTTCTTTCTCATAATACAAAGTTTGTTGTTTATTGTTGAAACTTCATCAGACCGTTAGATATAGTCGGACTCACCTCGACGCACGGCTTGGGATCTGGAACCAGTACTCTTGAGAGGGGTTGGACTCTCTTCCACTCTGGAGTTGCCCGTGGTGAGAGGCGCAGAGCAGGTGTGGGCATACTTATTGCCCCCCGGCTGTGTGCCAGTACATTGGGGTTTACCCCAGTGAACGAGAGGGTAGCCTCCCTCCGCCTTGGGTGGGGGGACGAGTCCTGACTGTTGTTTGTGCCTATGCGCCAAACAGCAGTTCAGAGTACCTACCCTTTTTGGAGTCTCTGGGGGAGGCACTGGAGAATGCTCCTACCGGAGACTCCCTCATTCTGCTGGGGGACTTCAATGCTCACGTGGGCAATGACAGTGAGACCTGGAGGGGTGTGATTGGGAGGAACGGCCCCCCCGATCTGAATCAGAGTGGTGTTATGTTGTTGGACTTCTGTGCCAGTCATAGACTGTCCATAACGAACACCATGTTCAGGCATAAGGGTGTCCATATGTGCACTTGGCACCAGGACACCCTTGGCCGCAGTTCGATGATCGACTTTGTGGTTGTATCATCGGACTTGCGGCCGTATGTCCTGGACACTGGGTGAAGAGAGGGGCGGAGCTGTCAACTGATCACCAACTGGTGGTGAGTTGGCTCCGCTGGTGGGGGAGGATGCCGATCAGACCTGGCAGGCCCAAACGTATTGTGAGGGTCTGCTGGGAGCGTTTGTCAGAATCCCCCGTCAGAAGGAGCTTTAACTCCCACCTCCGGCAGAGCTTCAACCATATTTGAGGTGGGGGACATTGAGTCCGAATGGGCCATGTTCCGTGACTCCATTGCCGAGGCAGCTGGTCGGAGTTGTGGCCGTAAGGTGGTCGGTGCCTGTCGTGGCGGCAACCCTCGAACCTGCTGGTGGACACCAGTGGTGAGGGAAGCCGTCAAGCTGAAGAAGGAGTCCTATCGGGCCTTTTTGGCCAGTGGGACCCTGGAAGAAGC
>NW_027325597.1:0-34593 GCF_036924035.1 Leuresthes tenuis | reverse complement strand
TACCAAGTGGGATTATTTGACAGCGAGGGAACAGTTTCACCATAAATAAACTGTACCGAGTGGGATTATTTGACAGCGAGGGAACAGTTTTACCATAAATAAACTGTACCGAGTGGGATTATCTGACAGCGAGGGAACAGTTTTACCATAAATAAACTGTACCAAGTGGGATTTTTTGACAGCGAGGGAACAGTTTTACCATAAATAAACTGTACTGAGTGCGATTATCTTACTGCGAGGGAACAGTTTTACCATAAATAAACTGTACCGAGTGGGATTATTTGACAGCGAGGGAACAGTTTTACCATAAATAAACTGTACCGAGTGGGATTATTTGACAGCGAGGGAACAGTTTTACCATAAATAAACTGTACTGAGTGCGATTATCTTACTGTGAGGGAACAGTTTTACCATAAATAAACTGTACCGAGTGGGATTATTTGACAGCGAGGGAACAGTTTTACCATAAATAAACTGTACCGAGTGGGATTATTTTACAGCGAGGGAACAGTTTTACCATAAATAAACTGTACCGAGTGGGATTATTTGACAGCGAGGGAACAGTTTTACCATACATAAACTGTACTGAGTGCGATTATCTTACTGTGAGGGAACAGTTTTACCATAAATAAACTGTACCGAGTGGGATTATTTGACAGCGAGGGAACAGTTTTACCATAAATAAACTGTACCGAGTGGGATTATTTGACAGCGAGGGAACAGTTTTACCATAAATAGACTGTACCGAGTGAGATTATCTTACAGCGAGGGAACAGTTTTACCATAAATAAACTGCACTGAGTGTGATTATTTTACAGCGAGGGAACAGTTTTACCATAAATAAACTGTACCGAGTGGGATTATTTTACAGCGAGGGAACAGTTTTACCATAAATAAACTGTACCGAGTGGGATTATTTGACAGCGAGGGAACAGTTTTACCATAAATAAACTGTACCGAGTGGGATTATTTTACAGCGAGGGAACAGTTTTACCATAAATAAACTGTACCGAGTGGGATTATTTGACAGCGAGGGAACAGTTTTACCATAAATAAATTGTACCGAGTGGGATTATCTTACAGCAAGGGAACAGTTTTACCATAAATAAACTGTACCGAGTGGGATTATTTGACAGCGAGGGAACAGTTTTACCATAAATAAACTGTACCGAGTGGGATTATTTGACAGCGAGGGAACAGTTTTACCATAAATAAACTGAACTGAGTGTGATTATCGTACAGCGAGGGAACAGTTTTACCATAAATAAACTGTACCAAGTGGGATTATTTGACAGCGAAGGAACAGTTTCACCATAAATAAACTGTACCGAGTGGGATTATTTGACAGCGAGGGAACAGTTTTAACATAAACTGTACCGAGTGGGATTATTTGACAGCGAGGGAACAGTTTTACCATAAATAAACTGTACCGAGTGGGATTATTTTACAGCGAGGGAACAGCTTTACCATAAATAAACTGTACCGAGTGCGATTATCTTACTGCGAGGGAACAGTTTTACCATAAATAAACTGTACCGAGTAGGATTATTTGACAGCGAGGGAACAGTTTTACCATAAATAAACTGTATAGAGTGGGATTATTTTACAGCGAGGGAATAGTTTTACCATAAATAAACTGCACTGAGTGTGATTATTTTACAGCGAGGGAACAGTTTTACCATAAATAAACTGTACCGAGTGGGATTATTTCACAGCGAGGGAACAGTTTTACCATAAATAAATTGTACCGAGTGGGATTATCTTACTGCGAGGGAACAGTTTCACCATAAATAAACTGTACCGAGTGGGATTATTTTACAGCGAGGGAACAGCTTTACCATAAATAAACTGTACCGAGTGCGATTATCTTACTGCGAGGGAACAGTTTCACCATAAATAAACTGTACCGAGTGGGATTATTTTACAGCGAGGGAACAGCTTTACCATAAATAAACTGTACCGAGTGCGATTATCTTACTGCGAGGGAACAGTTTCACCATAAATAAACTGTACCGAGTGGGATTATTTTACAGCGAGGGAATAGTTTTACCATAAATAAACTGTATAGAGTGGGATTATTTTACAGCGAGGGAATAGTTTTACCATAAATAAACTGCACTGAGTGTGATTATTTTACAGCGAGGGAACAGTTTTACCATAAATAAACTGTACCGAGTGGGATTATTTGACAGCGAGGGAACAGCTTTACCATAAATAAACTGTACCGAGTGCGATTATCTTACTGCGAGGGAACAGTTTCACCATAAATAAACTGTACAGAGTGGGATTATTTTACAGCGAGGGAATAGTTTTACCATAAATAAACTGTATAGAGTGGGATTATTTTACAGCGAGGGAATAGTTTTACCATAAATAAACTGCACTGAGTGTGATTATTTTACAGCGAGGGAACAGTTTTACCATAAATAAACTGTACCGAGTGGGATTATTTTACAGCGAGGGAACAGTTTTACCATAAATAAATTGTACCGAGTGGGATTATTTTACTGCGAGGGAACAGTTTCACCATAAATAAACTGTACCGAGTGGGATTATTTTACAGCGAGGGAACAGTTTTACCATAAATAAACTGTACCAAGTGGGATTATTTGACAGCGAGGGAACAGTTTCACCATAAATAAACTGTACCGAGTGGGATTATTTGACAGCGAGGGAACAGTTTTACCATAAATAAACTGTACCGAGTGGGATTATCTGACAGCGAGGGAACAGTTTTACCATAAATAAACTGTACCAAGTGGGATTATTTGACAGCGAGGGAACAGTTTTACCATAAATAAACTGTACTGAGTGCGATTATCTTACTGCGAGGGAACAGTTTTACCATAAATAAACTGTACCGAGTGGGATTATTTGACAGCGAGGGAACAGTTTTACCATAAATAAACTGTACCGAGTGGGATTATTTGACAGCGAGGGAACAGTTTTACCATAAATAAACTGTACTGAGTGCGATTATCTTACTGTGAGGGAACAGTTTTACCATAAATAAACTGTACCGAGTGGGATTATTTGACAGCGAGGGAACAGTTTTACCATAAATAAACTGTACCGAGTGGGATTATTTGACAGCGAGGGAACAGTTTTACCATAAATAAACTGTACCGAGTGGGATTATTTTACAGCGAGGGAACAGCTTTACCATAAATAAACTGTACCGAGTGCGATTATCTTACTGCGAGGGAACAGTTTCACCATAAATAAACTGTACCGAGTGGGATTATTTTACAGCGAGGGAACAGCTTTACCATAAATAAACTGTACCGAGTGCGATTATCTTACTGCGAGGGAACAGTTTCACCATAAATAAACTGTACCGAGTGGGATTATTTTACAGCGAGGGAATAGTTTTACCATAAATAAACTGTATAGAGTGGGATTATTTTACAGCGAGGGAATAGTTTTACCATAAATAAACTGCACTGAGTGTGATTATTTTACAGCGAGGGAACAGTTTTACCATAAATAAACTGTACCGAGTGGGATTATTTTACAGCAAGGGAACAGCTTTACCATAAATAAACTGTACCGAGTGCGATTATCTTACTGCGAGGGAACAGTTTCACCATAAATAAACTGTACAGAGTGGGATTATTTTACAGCGAGGGAATAGTTTTACCATAAATAAACTGTATAGAGTGGGATTATTTTACAGCGAGGGAATAGTTTTACCATAAATAAACTGCACTGAGTGTGATTATTTTACAGCGAGGGAACAGTTTTACCATAAATAAACTGTACCGAGTGGGATTATTTGACAGCGAGGGAACAGTTTTACCATAAATAAACTGTACCGAGTGGGATTATTTGACAGCGAGGGAACAGTTTTACCATAAATAGACTGTACCGAGTGAGATTATCTTACAGCGAGGGAACAGTTTTACCATAAATAAACTGCACTGAGTGTGATTATTTTACAGCGAGGGAACAGTTTTACCATAAATAAACTGTACCGAGTGGGATTATTTTACAGCGAGGGAACAGTTTTACCATAAATAAACTGTACCGAGTGGGATTATTTGACAGCGAGGGAACAGTTTTACCATAAATAAACTGTACCGAGTGGGATTATTTTACAGCGAGGGAACAGTTTTACCATAAATAAACTGTACCAAGTGGGATTATTTGACAGCGAGGGAACAGTTTTACCATAAATAAATTGTACCGAGTGGGATTATCTTACAGCAAGGGAACAGTTTTACCATAAATAAACTGTACCGAGTGGGATTATTTGACAGCGAGGGAACAGTTTTACCATAAATAAACTGTACCGAGTGGGATTATTTGACAGCGAGGGAACAGTTTTACCATAAATAAACTGAACTGAGTGTGATTATCGTACAGCGAGGGAACAGTTTTACCATAAATAAACTGTACCAAGTGGGATTATTTGACAGCGAAGGAACAGTTTCACCATAAATAAACTGTACCGAGTGGGATTATTTGACAGCGAGGGAACAGTTTTAACATAAACTGTACCGAGTGGGATTATTTGACAGCGAGGGAACAGTTTTACCATAAATAAACTGTACCGAGTGGGATTATTTTACAGCGAGGGAACAGCTTTACCATAAATAAACTGTACCGAGTGCGATTATCTTACTGCGAGGGAACAGTTTTACCATAAATAAACTGTACCGAGTGGGATTATTTGACAGCGAGGGAACAGTTTTACCATAAATAAATTGTACCGAGTGGGATTATCTTACAGCAAGGGAACAGTTTTACCATAAATAAACTGTACCGAGTGGGATTATTTGACAGCGAGGGAACAGTTTTACCATAAATTAACTGTACCGAGTGGGATTATTTGACAGCGAGGGAACAGTTTTACCATAAATAAACTGTACCGAGTGGGATTATTCTACAGCGAGGGAACAGTTTTACCATAAATAAACTGTACCGAGTGGGATTATTTGAAAGCGAGGGAACAGTTTTACCATAAATAAACTGTACCGAGTGGGATTATTTGACAGCGAGGGAACAGTTTTACCATAAATAAATTGTACCGAGTGGGATTATTTTACAGCGAGGGAACAGTTTTACCATAAATAAACTGTACCGAGTGGGATTATTTGAAAGCGAGGGAACAGTTTTACCATAAATAAACTGTATTGAGTGCGATTATCTTACTGCGAGGGAACAGTTTTACCATAAATAAACTGTACCGAGTGGGATTATTTGACAGCGAGGGAACAGTTTTACCATAAATAAACTGTACTGAGTGCGATTATCTTACTCCGAGGGAACAGTTTTACCATAAATAAACTGTACCGAGTGGGATTATTTGAAAGCGAGGGAACAGTTTTACCATAAATAAACTGTACCGAGTGGGATTATTTTACAGCAAGGGAACAGTTTTACCATAAATAAACTGTACCGAGTGGGATTATCTTACAGCGAGGGAACAGTTTTACCATAAATAAACTGTACCGAGTGTGATTATTTTACAGCGATGGAACAGTTTTACCATAAATAAACTGTACCGAGTGGGATTATTTGACAGCGAGGGAACAGTTTTACCATAAATTAACTGTACCGAGTGGGATTATTTGACAGCGAGGGAACAGTTTTACCATAAATAAACTGTACCGAGTGGGATTATTCTACAGCGAGGGAACAGTTTTACCATAAATAGACTGTACCGAGTGGGATTATCTTACAGCGAGGGAACAGTTTTACCATAAATAAACTGTACCGAGTGGGATTATTTGAAAGCGAGGGAACAGTTTTACCATAAATAAACTGTACCGAGTGGGATTATTTGACAGCGAGGGAACAGTTTTACCATAAATAAACTGTACCGAGTGGGATTATTTGACAGCGAGGGAACAGTTTTACCATAAATAAATTGTACCGAGTGGGATTATTTTACAGCGAGGGAACAGTTTTACCATAAATAAACTACACCGAGTGTGATTATCTTACAGCGAGGGAACAGTTTTACCATAAATAAACTGTAACGAGTGGGATTATTTTACAGCGAGGGAACAGTTTTACCATAAATAGACTGTACTGAGTGCGATTATCTTACTCCGAGGGAACAGTTTTACCATAAATAAACTGTACCGAGTGGGATTATTTGAAAGCGAGGGAACAGTTTTACCATAAATAAACTGTACCGAGTGGGATTATTTTACAGCAAGGGAACAGTTTTACCATAAATAAACTGTACCGAGTGGGATTATTTGACAGCGAGGGAACAGTTTTACCATAAATAAATTGTACCGAGTGGGATTATTTTACAGCGAGGGAACAGTTTTACCATAAATAAACTGTACCGAGTGGGATTATTTGAAAGCGAGGGAACAGTTTTACCATAAATAAACTGTATTGAGTGCGATTATCTTACTGCGAGGGAACAGTTTTACCATAAATAAACTGTACCGAGTGGGATTATTTGACAGCGAGGGAACAGTTTTACCATAAATAAACTGTACTGAGTGCGATTATCTTACTCCGAGGGAACAGTTTTACCATAAATAAACTGTACCGAGTGGGATTATTTGAAAGCGAGGGAACAGTTTTACCATAAATAAACTGTACCGAGTGGGATTATTTTACAGCAAGGGAACAGTTTTACCATAAATAAACTGTACCGAGTGGGATTATCTTACAGCGAGGGAACAGTTTTACCATAAATAAACTGTACCGAGTGTGATTATTTTACAGCGATGGAACAGTTTTACCATAAATAAACTGTACCGAGTGGGATTATTTGACAGCGAGGGAACAGTTTTACCATAAATTAACTGTACCGAGTGGGATTATTTGACAGCGAGGGAACAGTTTTACCATAAATAAACTGTACCGAGTGGGATTATTCTACAGCGAGGGAACAGTTTTACCATAAATAGACTGTACCGAGTGGGATTATCTTACAGCGAGGGAACAGTTTTACCATAAATAAACTGTACCGAGTGGGATTATTTGAAAGCGAGGGAACAGTTTTACCATAAATAAACTGTACCGAGTGGGATTATTTGACAGCGAGGGAACAGTTTTACCATAAATAAACTGTACCGAGTGGGATTATTTGACAGCGAGGGAACAGTTTTACCATAAATAAATTGTACCGAGTGGGATTATTTTACTGCGAGGGAACAGTTTCACCATAAATAAACTGTACCGAGTGGGATTATTTGACAGCGAGGGAACAGTTTTACCATAAATAAACTGTACCGAGTGGGATTATCTGACAGCGAGGGAACAGTTTCACCATAAATAAACTGTACCGAGTGGGATTATTTGACAGCGAGGGAACAGTTTTACCATAAATAAACTGTACCGAGTGGGATTATCTGACAGCGAGGGAACAGTTTTACCATAAATAAACTGTACCAAGTGGGATTTTTTGACAGCGAGGGAACAGTTTTACCATAAATAAACTGTACTGAGTGCGATTATCTTACTGCGAGGGAACAGTTTTACCATAAATAAACTGTACCGAGTGGGATTATTTGACAGCGAGGGAACAGTTTTACCATAAATAAACTGTACCGAGTGGGATTATTTGACAGCGAGGGAACAGTTTTACCATAAATAAACTGTACCGAGTGGGATTATTTGACAGCGAGGGAACAGTTTTACCATAAATAAACTGTACTGAGTGCGATTATCTTACTGCGAGGGAACAGTTTTACCATAAATAAACTGTACCGAGTGGGATTATTTGACAGCGAGGGAACAGTTTTACCATAAATAAACTGTACCGAGTGGGATTATTTTACTGCGAGGGAACAGTTTCACCATAAATAAACTGTACCGAGTGGGATTATTTTACAGCGAGGGAACAGTTTTACCATAAATAAACTGTACCAAGTGGGATTATTTGACAGCGAGGGAACAGTTTCACCATAAATAAACTGTACCGAGTGGGATTATTTGACAGCGAGGGAACAGTTTTACCATAAATAAACTGTACCGAGTGGGATTATCTGACAGCGAGGGAACAGTTTTACCATAAATAAACTGTACCAAGTGGGATTTTTTGACAGCGAGGGAACAGTTTTACCATAAATAAACTGTACTGAGTGCGATTATCTTACTGCGAGGGAACAGTTTTACCATAAATAAACTGTACCGAGTGGGATTATTTGACAGCGAGGGAACAGTTTTACCATAAATAAACTGTACCGAGTGGGATTATTTGACAGCGAGGGAACAGTTTTACCATAAATAAACTGTACTGAGTGCGATTATCTTACTGTGAGGGAACAGTTTTACCATAAATAAACTGTACCGAGTGGGATTATTTGACAGCGAGGGAACAGTTTTACCATAAATAAACTGTACCGAGTGGGATTATTTGACAGCGAGGGAACAGTTTTACCATAAATAGACTGTACCGAGTGAGATTATCTTACAGCGAGGGAACAGTTTTACCATAAATAAACTGCACTGAGTGTGATTATTTTACAGCGAGGGAACAGTTTTACCATAAATAAACTGTACCGAGTGGGATTATTTTACAGCGAGGGAACAGTTTTACCATAAATAAACTGTACCGAGTGGGATTATTTGACAGCGAGGGAACAGTTTTACCATACATAAACTGTACTGAGTGCGATTATCTTACTGTGAGGGAACAGTTTTACCATAAATAAACTGTACCGAGTGGGATTATTTGACAGCGAGGGAACAGTTTTACCATAAATAAACTGTACCGAGTGGGATTATTTGACAGCGAGGGAACAGTTTTACCATAAATAGACTGTACCGAGTGAGATTATCTTACAGCGAGGGAACAGTTTTACCATAAATAAACTGCACTGAGTGTGATTATTTTACAGCGAGGGAACAGTTTTACCATAAATAAACTGTACCGAGTGGGATTATTTTACAGCGAGGGAACAGTTTTACCATAAATAAACTGTACCGAGTGGGATTATTTGACAGCGAGGGAACAGTTTTACCATAAATAAACTGTACCGAGTGGGATTATTTTACAGCGAGGGAACAGTTTTACCATAAATAAACTGTACCGAGTGGGATTATTTGACAGCGAGGGAACAGTTTTACCATAAATAAATTGTACCGAGTGGGATTATCTTACAGCAAGGGAACAGTTTTACCATAAATAAACTGTACCGAGTGGGATTATTTGACAGCGAGGGAACAGTTTTACCATAAATAAACTGTACCGAGTGGGATTATTTGACAGCGAGGGAACAGTTTTACCATAAATAAACTGAACTGAGTGTGATTATCGTACAGCGAGGGAACAGTTTTACCATAAATAAACTGTACCAAGTGGGATTATTTGACAGCGAAGGAACAGTTTCACCATAAATAAACTGTACCGAGTGGGATTATTTGACAGCGAGGGAACAGTTTTAACATAAACTGTACCGAGTGGGATTATTTGACAGCGAGGGAACAGTTTTACCATAAATAAACTGTACCGAGTGGGATTATTTTACAGCGAGGGAACAGCTTTACCATAAATAAACTGTACCGAGTGCGATTATCTTACTGCGAGGGAACAGTTTTACCATAAATAAACTGTACCGAGTAGGATTATTTGACAGCGAGGGAACAGTTTTACCATAAATAAACTGTATAGAGTGGGATTATTTTACAGCGAGGGAATAGTTTTACCATAAATAAACTGCACTGAGTGTGATTATTTTACAGCGAGGGAACAGTTTTACCATAAATAAACTGTACCGAGTGGGATTATTTCACAGCGAGGGAACAGTTTTACCATAAATAAATTGTACCGAGTGGGATTATCTTACTGCGAGGGAACAGTTTCACCATAAATAAACTGTACCGAGTGGGATTATTTTACAGCGAGGGAACAGCTTTACCATAAATAAACTGTACCGAGTGCGATTATCTTACTGCGAGGGAACAGTTTCACCATAAATAAACTGTACCGAGTGGGATTATTTTACAGCGAGGGAACAGCTTTACCATAAATAAACTGTACCGAGTGCGATTATCTTACTGCGAGGGAACAGTTTCACCATAAATAAACTGTACCGAGTGGGATTATTTTACAGCGAGGGAATAGTTTTACCATAAATAAACTGTATAGAGTGGGATTATTTTACAGCGAGGGAATAGTTTTACCATAAATAAACTGCACTGAGTGTGATTATTTTACAGCGAGGGAACAGTTTTACCATAAATAAACTGTACCGAGTGGGATTATTTGACAGCGAGGGAACAGCTTTACCATAAATAAACTGTACCGAGTGCGATTATCTTACTGCGAGGGAACAGTTTCACCATAAATAAACTGTACAGAGTGGGATTATTTTACAGCGAGGGAATAGTTTTACCATAAATAAACTGTATAGAGTGGGATTATTTTACAGCGAGGGAATAGTTTTACCATAAATAAACTGCACTGAGTGTGATTATTTTACAGCGAGGGAACAGTTTTACCATAAATAAACTGTACCGAGTGGGATTATTTTACAGCGAGGGAACAGTTTTACCATAAATAAATTGTACCGAGTGGGATTATTTTACTGCGAGGGAACAGTTTCACCATAAATAAACTGTACCGAGTGGGATTATTTTACAGCGAGGGAACAGTTTTACCATAAATAAACTGTACCAAGTGGGATTATTTGACAGCGAGGGAACAGTTTCACCATAAATAAACTGTACCGAGTGGGATTATTTGACAGCGAGGGAACAGTTTTACCATAAATAAACTGTACCGAGTGGGATTATCTGACAGCGAGGGAACAGTTTTACCATAAATAAACTGTACCAAGTGGGATTATTTGACAGCGAGGGAACAGTTTTACCATAAATAAACTGTACTGAGTGCGATTATCTTACTGCGAGGGAACAGTTTTACCATAAATAAACTGTACCGAGTGGGATTATTTGACAGCGAGGGAACAGTTTTACCATAAATAAACTGTACCGAGTGGGATTATTTGACAGCGAGGGAACAGTTTTACCATAAATAAACTGTACTGAGTGCGATTATCTTACTGTGAGGGAACAGTTTTACCATAAATAAACTGTACCGAGTGGGATTATTTGACAGCGAGGGAACAGTTTTACCATAAATAAACTGTACCGAGTGGGATTATTTGACAGCGAGGGAACAGTTTTACCATAAATAAACTGTACCGAGTGGGATTATTTTACAGCGAGGGAACAGCTTTACCATAAATAAACTGTACCGAGTGCGATTATCTTACTGCGAGGGAACAGTTTCACCATAAATAAACTGTACCGAGTGGGATTATTTTACAGCGAGGGAACAGCTTTACCATAAATAAACTGTACCGAGTGCGATTATCTTACTGCGAGGGAACAGTTTCACCATAAATAAACTGTACCGAGTGGGATTATTTTACAGCGAGGGAATAGTTTTACCATAAATAAACTGTATAGAGTGGGATTATTTTACAGCGAGGGAATAGTTTTACCATAAATAAACTGCACTGAGTGTGATTATTTTACAGCGAGGGAACAGTTTTACCATAAATAAACTGTACCGAGTGGGATTATTTTACAGCAAGGGAACAGCTTTACCATAAATAAACTGTACCGAGTGCGATTATCTTACTGCGAGGGAACAGTTTCACCATAAATAAACTGTACAGAGTGGGATTATTTTACAGCGAGGGAATAGTTTTACCATAAATAAACTGTATAGAGTGGGATTATTTTACAGCGAGGGAATAGTTTTACCATAAATAAACTGCACTGAGTGTGATTATTTTACAGCGAGGGAACAGTTTTACCATAAATAAACTGTACCGAGTGGGATTATTTGACAGCGAGGGAACAGTTTTACCATAAATAAACTGTACCGAGTGGGATTATTTGACAGCGAGGGAACAGTTTTACCATAAATAGACTGTACCGAGTGAGATTATCTTACAGCGAGGGAACAGTTTTACCATAAATAAACTGCACTGAGTGTGATTATTTTACAGCGAGGGAACAGTTTTACCATAAATAAACTGTACCGAGTGGGATTATTTTACAGCGAGGGAACAGTTTTACCATAAATAAACTGTACCGAGTGGGATTATTTGACAGCGAGGGAACAGTTTTACCATAAATAAACTGTACCGAGTGGGATTATTTTACAGCGAGGGAACAGTTTTACCATAAATAAACTGTACCGAGTGGGATTATTTGACAGCGAGGGAACAGTTTTACCATAAATAAATTGTACCGAGTGGGATTATCTTACAGCAAGGGAACAGTTTTACCATAAATAAACTGTACCGAGTGGGATTATTTGACAGCGAGGGAACAGTTTTACCATAAATAAACTGTACCGAGTGGGATTATTTGACAGCGAGGGAACAGTTTTACCATAAATAAACTGAACTGAGTGTGATTATCGTACAGCGAGGGAACAGTTTTACCATAAATAAACTGTACCAAGTGGGATTATTTGACAGCGAAGGAACAGTTTCACCATAAATAAACTGTACCGAGTGGGATTATTTGACAGCGAGGGAACAGTTTTAACATAAACTGTACCGAGTGGGATTATTTGACAGCGAGGGAACAGTTTTACCATAAATAAACTGTACCGAGTGGGATTATTTTACAGCGAGGGAACAGCTTTACCATAAATAAACTGTACCGAGTGCGATTATCTTACTGCGAGGGAACAGTTTTACCATAAATAAACTGTACCGAGTGGGATTATTTGACAGCGAGGGAACAGTTTTACCATAAATAAATTGTACCGAGTGGGATTATCTTACAGCAAGGGAACAGTTTTACCATAAATAAACTGTACCGAGTGGGATTATTTGACAGCGAGGGAACAGTTTTACCATAAATAAACTGTACCGAGTGGGATTATTTGACAGCGAGGGAACAGTTTTACCATAAATAAACTGAACTGAGTGTGATTATCGTACAGCGAGGGAACAGTTTTACCATAAATAAACTGTACCAAGTGGGATTATTTGACAGCGAAGGAACAGTTTCACCATAAATAAACTGTACCGAGTGGGATTATTTGACAGCGAGGGAACAGTTTTAACATAAACTGTACCGAGTGGGATTATTTGACAGCGAGGGAACAGCTTTACCATAAATAAACTGTACCGAGTGCGATTATCTTACTGCGAGGGAACAGTTTTACCATAAATAAACTGTACCGAGTAGGATTATTTGACAGCGAGGGAACAGTTTTACCATAAATAAACTGTATAGAGTGGGATTATTTTACAGCGAGGGAATAGTTTTACCATAAATAAACTGCACTGAGTGTGATTATTTTACAGCGAGGGAACAGTTTTACCATAAATAAACTGTACCGAGTGGGATTATTTTACAGCGAGGGAACAGCTTTACCATAAATAAACTGTACCGAGTGCGATTATCTTACTGCGAGGGAACAGTTTCACCATAAATAAACTGTACCGAGTGGGATTATTTTACAGCGAGGGAACAGCTTTACCATAAATAAACTGTACCGAGTGCGATTATCTTACTGCGAGGGAACAGTTTCACCATAAATAAACTGTACCGAGTGGGATTATTTTACAGCGAGGGAATAGTTTTACCATAAATAAACTGTATAGAGTGGGATTATTTTACAGCGAGGGAATAGTTTTACCATAAATAAACTGCACTGAGTGTGATTATTTTACAGCGAGGGAACAGTTTTACCATAAATAAACTGTACCGAGTGGGATTATTTGACAGCGAGGGAACAGCTTTACCATAAATAAACTGTACCGAGTGCGATTATCTTACTGCGAGGGAACAGTTTCACCATAAATAAACTGTACAGAGTGGGATTATTTTACAGCGAGGGAATAGTTTTACCATAAATAAACTGTATAGAGTGGGATTATTTTACAGCGAGGGAATAGTTTTACCATAAATAAACTGCACCGAGTGTGATTATTTTACAGCGAGGGAACAGTTTTACCATAAATAAACTGTACCGAGTGGGATTATTTTACAGCGAGGGAACAGTTTTACCATAAATAAATTGTACCGAGTGGGATTATTTTACTGCGAGGGAACAGTTTCACCATAAATAAACTGTACCGAGTGGGATTATTTTACAGCGAGGGAACAGTTTTACCATAAATAAACTGTACCAAGTGGGATTATTTGACAGCGAGGGAACAGTTTCACCATAAATAAACTGTACCGAGTGGGATTATTTGACAGCGAGGGAACAGTTTTACCATAAATAAACTGTACCGAGTGGGATTATCTGACAGCGAGGGAACAGTTTTACCATAAATAAACTGTACCAAGTGGGATTATTTGACAGCGAGGGAACAGTTTTACCATAAATAAACTGTACTGAGTGCGATTATCTTACTGCGAGGGAACAGTTTTACCATAAATAAACTGTACCGAGTGGGATTATTTGACAGCGAGGGAACAGTTTTACCATAAATAAACTGTACCGAGTGGGATTATTTGACAGCGAGGGAACAGTTTTACCATAAATAAACTGTACTGAGTGCGATTATCTTACTGTGAGGGAACAGTTTTACCATAAATAAACTGTACCGAGTGGGATTATTTGACAGCGAGGGAACAGTTTTACCATAAATAAACTGTACCGAGTGGGATTATTTGACAGCGAGGGAACAGTTTTACCATAAATAGACTGTACCGAGTGAGATTATCTTACAGCGAGGGAACAGTTTTACCATAAATAAACTGCACTGAGTGTGATTATTTTACAGCGAGGGAACAGTTTTACCATAAATAAACTGTACCGAGTGGGATTATTTTACAGCGAGGGAACAGTTTTACCATAAATAAACTGTACCGAGTGGGATTATTTGACAGCGAGGGAACAGTTTTACCATAAATAAACTGTACTGAGTGTGATTATTTTACAGCGAGGGAACAGTTTTACCATAAATAAACTGTACCGAGTGGGATTATTTTACAGCGAGGGAACAGTTTTACCATAAATAAACTGTACCGAGTGGGATTATTTGACAGCGAGGGAACAGTTTTACCATAAATAAACTGTACCGAGTGGGATTATTTTACAGCGAGGGAACAGTTTTACCATAAATAAACTGTACCGAGTGGGATTATTTGACAGCGAGGGAACAGTTTTACCATAAATAAATTGTACCGAGTGGGATTATCTTACAGCAAGGGAACAGTTTTACCATAAATAAACTGTACCGAGTGGGATTATTTGACAGCGAGGGAACAGTTTTACCATAAATAAACTGTACCGAGTGGGATTATTTGACAGCGAGGGAACAGTTTTACCATAAATAAACTGAACTGAGTGTGATTATCGTACAGCGAGGGAACAGTTTTACCATAAATAAACTGTACCAAGTGGGATTATTTGACAGCGAAGGAACAGTTTCACCATAAATAAACTGTACCGAGTGGGATTATTTGACAGCGAGGGAACAGTTTTAACATAAACTGTACCGAGTGGGATTATTTGACAGCGAGGGAACAGTTTTACCATAAATAAACTGTACCGAGTGGGATTATTTTACAGCGAGGGAACAGCTTTACCATAAATAAACTGTACCGAGTGCGATTATCTTACTGCGAGGGAACAGTTTTACCATAAATAAACTGTACCGAGTAGGATTATTTGACAGCGAGGGAACAGTTTTACCATAAATAAACTGTATAGAGTGGGATTATTTTACAGCGAGGGAATAGTTTTACCATAAATAAACTGCACTGAGTGTGATTATTTTACAGCGAGGGAACAGTTTTACCATAAATAAACTGTACCGAGTGGGATTATTTCACAGCGAGGGAACAGTTTTACCATAAATAAATTGTACCGAGTGGGATTATCTTACTGCGAGGGAACAGTTTCACCATAAATAAACTGTACCGAGTGGGATTATTTTACAGCGAGGGAACAACTTTACCATAAATAAACTGTACCGAGTGCGATTATCTTACTGCGAGGGAACAGTTTCACCATAAATAAACTGTACCGAGTGGGATTATTTTACAGCGAGGGAATAGTTTTACCATAAATAAACTGTATAGAGTGGGATTATTTTACAGCGAGGGAATAGTTTTACCATAAATAAACTGCACTGAGTGTGATTATTTTACAGCGAGGGAACAGTTTTACCATAAATAAACTGTACCGAGTGGGATTATTTTACAGCGAGGGAACAGCTTTACCATAAATAAACCGTACCGAGTGCGATTATCTTACTGCGAGGGAACAGTTTCACCATAAATAAACTGTACAGAGTGGGATTATTTTACAGCGAGGGAATAGTTTTACCATAAATAAACTGTATAGAGTGGGATTATTTTACAGCGAGGGAATAGTTTTACCATAAATAAACTGCACTGAGTGTGATTATTTTACAGCGAGGGAACAGTTTTACCATAAATAAACTGTACCGAGTGGGATTATTTTACAGCGAGGGAACAGTTTTACCATAAATAAATTGTACCGAGTGGGATTATTTTACTGCGAGGGAACAGTTTCACCATAAATAAACTGTACCGAGTGGGATTATTTTACAGCGAGGGAACAGTTTTACCATAAATAAACTGTACCAAGTGGGATTATTTGACAGCGAGGGAACAGTTTCACCATAAATAAACTGTACCGAGTGGGATTATTTGACAGCGAGGGAACAGTTTTACCATAAATAAACTGTACCGAGTGGGATTATCTGACAGCGAGGGAACAGTTTTACCATAAATAAACTGTACCAAGTGGGATTATTTGACAGCGAGGGAACAGTTTTACCATAAATAAACTGTACTGAGTGCGATTATCTTACTGCGAGGGAACAGTTTTACCATAAATAAACTGTACCGAGTGGGATTATTTGACAGCGAGGGAACAGTTTTACCATAAATAAACTGTACCGAGTGGGATTATTTGACAGCGAGGGAACAGTTTTACCATAAATAAACTGTACTGAGTGCGATTATCTTACTGTGAGGGAACAGTTTTACCATAAATAAACTGTACCGAGTGGGATTATTTGACAGCGAGGGAACAGTTTTACCATAAATAAACTGTACCGAGTGGGATTATTTTACAGCGAGGGAACAGCTTTACCATAAATAAACTGTACCGAGTGCGATTATCTTACTGCGAGGGAACAGTTTTACCATAAATAAACTGTACCGAGTAGGATTATTTGACAGCGAGGGAACAGTTTTACCATAAATAAACTGTATAGAGTGGGATTATTTTACAGCGAGGGAATAGTTTTACCATAAATAAACTGCACTGAGTGTGATTATTTTACAGCGAGGGAACAGTTTTACCATAAATAAACTGTACCGAGTGGGATTATTTTACAGCGAGGGAACAGTTTTACCATAAATAAATTGTACCGAGTGGGATTATCTTACTGCGAGGGAACAGTTTCACCATAAATAAACTGTACCGAGTGGGATTATTTTACAGCGAGGGAACAGCTTTACCATAAATAAACTGTACCGAGTGCGATTATCTTACTGCGAGGGAACAGTTTCACCATAAATAAACTGTACCGAGTGGGATTATTTTACAGTGAGGGAATAGTTTTACCATAAATAAACTGTATAGAGTGGGATTATTTTACAGCGAGGGAATAGTTTTACCATAAATAAACTGCACCGAGTGGGATTATTTTACAGCGAGGGAACAGCTTTACCATAAATAAACTGTACCGAGTGCGATTATCTTACTGCGAGGGAACAGTTTTACCATAAATAAACTGTACCGAGTAGGATTATTTGACAGCGAGGGAACAGTTTTACCATAAATAAACTGTATAGAGTGGGATTATTTTACAACGAGGGAATAGTTTTACCATAAATAAACTGCACTGAGTGTGATTATTTTACAGCGAGGGAACAGTTTTACCATAAATAAACTGTACCGAGTGGGATTATTTTACAGCGAGGGAACAGTTTTACCATAAATAAATTGTACCGAGTGGGATTATCTTACTGCGAGGGAACAGTTTCACCATAAATAAACTGTACCGAGTGGGATTATTTTACAGCGAGGGAACAGTTTTACCATAAATAAACTGTACCAAGTGGGATTATTTGACAGCGAGGGAACAGTTTCACCATAAATAAACTGTACCGAGTGGGATTATTTGACAGCGAGGGAACAGTTTTACCATAAATAAACTGTACCGAGTGGGATTATCTGACAGCGAGGGAACAGTTTTACCATAAATAAACTGTACCAAGTGGGATTATTTGACAGCGAGGGAACAGTTTTACCATAAATAAACTGTACTGAGTGCGATTATCTTACTGCGAGGGAACAGTTTTACCATAAATAAACTGTACCGAGTGGGATTATTTGACAGCGAGGGAACAGTTTTACCATAAATAAACTGTACCGAGTGGGATTATTTGACAGCGAGGGAACAGTTTTACCATAAATAAACTGTACTGAGTGCGATTATCTTACTGTGAGGGAACAGTTTTACCATAAATAAACTGTACCGAGTGGGATTATTTGACAGCGAGGGAACAGTTTTACCATAAATAAACTGTACCGAGTGGGATTATTTGACAGCGAGGGAACAGTTTTACCATAAATAGACTGTACCGAGTGAGATTATCTTAGAGCGAGGGAACAGTTTTACCATAAATAAACTGCACTGAGTGTGATTATTTTACAGCGAGGGAACAGTTTTACCATAAATAAACTGTACCGAGTGGGATTATTTTACAGCGAGGGAACAGTTTTACCATAAATAAACTGTACCGAGTGGGATTATTTGACAGCGAGGGAACAGTTTTACCATAAATAAACTGTACCGAGTGGGATTATTTTACAGCGAGGGAACAGTTTTACCATAAATAAACTGTACCGAGTGGGATTATTTGACAGCGAGGGAACAGTTTTACCATAAATAAATTGTACCGAGTGGGATTATCTTACAGCAAGGGAACAGTTTTACCATAAATAAACTGTACCGAGTGGGATTATTTGACAGCGAGGGAACAGTTTTACCATAAATAAACTGTACCGAGTGGGATTATTTGACAGCGAGGGAACAGTTTTACCATAAATAAACTGAACTGAGTGTGATTATCGTACAGCGAGGGAACAGTTTTACCATAAATAAACTGTACCAAGTGGGATTATTTGACAGCGAAGGAACAGTTTCACCATAAATAAACTGTACCGAGTGGGATTATTTGACAGCGAGGGAACAGTTTTAACATAAACTGTACCGAGTGGGATTATTTGACAGCGAGGGAACAGTTTTACCATAAATAAACTGTACCGAGTGGGATTATTTTACAGCGAGGGAACAGCTTTACCATAAATAAACTGTACCGAGTGCGATTATCTTACTGCAAGGGAACAGTTTTACCATAAATAAACTGTACCGAGTAGGATTATTTGACAGCGAGGGAACAGTTTTACCATAAATAAACTGTATAGAGTGGGATTATTTTACAGCGAGGGAATAGTTTTACCATAAATAAACTGCACTGAGTGTGATTATTTTACAGCGAAGGAACAGTTTTACCATAAATAAACTGTACCGAGTGGGATTATTTCACAGCGAGGGAACAGTTTTACCATAAATAAATTGTACCGAGTGGGATTATCTTACTGCGAGGGAACAGTTTCACCATAAATAAACTGTACCGAGTGGGATTATTTTACAGCGAGGGAACAGCTTTACCATAAATAAACTGTACCGAGTGCGATTATCTTACTGCGAGGGAACAGTTTCACCATAAATAAACTGTACCGAGTGGGATTATTTTACAGCGAGGGAACAGCTTTACCATAAATAAACTGTACCGAGTGCGATTATCTTACTGCGAGGGAACAGTTTCACCATAAATAAACTGTACCGAGTGGGATTATTTTACAGCGAGGGAATAGTTTTACCATAAATAAACTGTATAGAGTGGGATTATTTTACAGCGAGGGAATAGTTTTACCATAAATAAACTGCACTGAGTGTGATTATTTTACAGCGAGGGAACAGTTTTACCATAAATAAACTGTACCGAGTGGGATTATTTTACAGCAAGGGAACAGCTTTACCATAAATAAACTGTACCGAGTGCGATTATCTTACTGCGAGGGAACAGTTTCACCATAAATAAACTGTACAGAGTGGGATTATTTTACAGCGAGGGAATAGTTTTACCATAAATAAACTGTATAGAGTGGGATTATTTTACAGCGAGGGAATAGTTTTACCATAAATAAACTGCACTGAGTGTGATTATTTTACAGCGAGGGAACAGTTTTACCATAAATAAACTGTACCGAGTGGGATTATTTTACAGCGAGGGAACAGTTTTACCATAAATAAATTGTACCGAGTGGGATTATTTTACTGCGAGGGAACAGTTTCACCATAAATAAACTGTACCGAGTGGGATTATTTTACAGCGAGGGAACAGTTTTACCATAAATAAACTGTACCAAGTGGGATTATTTGACAGCGAGGGAACAGTTTCACCATAAATAAACTGTACCGAGTGGGATTATTTGACAGCGAGGGAACAGTTTTACCATAAATAAACTGTACCGAGTGGGATTATCTGACAGCGAGGGAACAGTTTTACCATAAATAAACTGTACCAAGTGGGATTATTTGACAGCGAGGGAACAGTTTTACCATAAATAAACTGTACTGAGTGCGATTATCTTACTGCGAGGGAACAGTTTTACCATAAATAAACTGTACCGAGTGGGATTATTTGACAGCGAGGGAACAGTTTTACCATAAATAAACTGTAGCGAGTGGGATTATTTGACAGCGAGGGAACAGTTTTACCATAAATAAACTGTACTGAGTGCGATTATCTTACTGTGAGGGAACAGTTTTACCATAAATAAACTGTACCGAGTGGGATTATTTGACAGCGAGGGAACAGTTTTACCATAAATAAACTGTACCGAGTGGGATTATTTGACAGCGAGGGAACAGTTTTACCATAAATAGACTGTACCGAGTGAGATTATCTTACAGCGAGGGAACAGTTTTACCATAAATAAACTGCACTGAGTGTGATTATTTTACAGCGAGGGAACAGTTTTACCATAAATAAACTGTACCGAGTGGGATTATTTTACAGCGAGGGAACAGTTTTACCATAAATAAACTGTACCGAGTGGGATTATTTGACAGCGAGGGAACAGTTTTACCATAAATAAATTGTACCGAGTGGGATTATCTTACAGCAAGGGAACAGTTTTACCATAAATAAACTGTACCGAGTGGGATTATTTGACAGCGAGGGAACAGTTTTACCATAAATAAACTGTACCGAGTGGGATTATTTGACAGCGAGGGAACAGTTTTACCATAAATAAACTGAACTGAGTGTGATTATCGTACAGCGAGGGAACAGTTTTACCATAAATAAACTGTACCAAGTGGGATTATTTGACAGCGAAGGAACAGTTTCACCATAAATAAACTGTACCGAGTGGGATTATTTGACAGCGAGGGAACAGTTTTAACATAAACTGTACCGAGTGGGATTATTTGACAGCGAGGGAACAGTTTTACCATAAATAAACTGTACCGAATGGGATTATTTTACAGCGAGGGAACAGCTTTACCATAAATAAACTGTACCGAGTGCGATTATCTTACTGCGAGGGAACAGTTTTACCATAAATAAACTGTACCGAGTAGGATTATTTGACAGCGAGGGAACAGTTTTACCATAAATAAACTGTATAGAGTGGGATTATTTTACAGCGAGGGAATAGTTTTACCATAAATAAACTGCACTGAGTGTGATTATTTTACAGCGAGGGAACAGTTTTACCATAAATAAACTGTACCGAGTGGGATTATTTCACAGCGAGGGAACAGTTTTACCATAAATAAATTGTACCGAGTGGGATTATCTTACTGCGAGGGAACAGTTTCACCATAAATAAACTGTACCGAGTGGGATTATTTTACAGCGAGGGAACAGCTTTACCATAAATAAACTGTACCGAGTGCGATTATCTTACTGCGAGGGAACAGTTTCACCATAAATAAACTGTACCGAGTGGGATTATTTTACAGCGAGGGAACAGCTTTACCATAAATAAACTGTACCGAGTGCGATTATCTTACTGCGAGGGAACAGTTTCACCATAAATAAACTGTACCGAGTGGGATTATTTTACAGCGAGGGAATAGTTTTACCATAAATAAACTGTATAGAGTGGGATTATTTTACAGCGAGGGAATAGTTTTACCATAAATAAACTGCACTGAGTGTGATTATTTTACAGCGAGGGAACAGTTTTACCATAAATAAACTGTACCGAGTGGGATTATTTTACAGCGAGGGAACAGCTTTACCATAAATAAACTGTACCGAGTGCGATTATCTTACTGCGAGGGAACAGTTTCACCATAAATAAACTGTACAGAGTGGGATTATTTTACAGCGAGGGAATAGTTTTACCATAAATAAACTGTATAGAGTGGGATTATTTTACAGCGAGGGAATAGTTTTACCATAAATAAACTGCACTGAGTGTGATTATTTTACAGCGAGGGAACAGTTTTACCATAAATAAACTGTACCGAGTGGGATTATTTTACAGCGAGGGAACAGTTTTACCATAAATAAATTGTACCGAGTGGGATTATTTTACTGCGAGGGAACAGTTTCACCATAAATAAACTGTACCGAGTGGGATTATTTTACAGCGAGGGAACAGTTTCACCATAAATAAACTGTACCGAGTGGGATTATTTGACAGCGAGGGAACAGTTTTACCATAAATAAACTGTACCGAGTGGGATTATCTGACAGCGAGGGAACAGTTTTACCATAAATAAACTGTACCAAGTGGGATTATTTGACAGCGAGGGAACAGTTTTACCATAAATAAACTGTACTGAGTGCGATTATCTTACTGCGAGGGAACAGTTTTACCATAAATAAACTGTACCGAGTGGGATTATTTGACAGCGAGGGAACAGTTTTAGCATAAATAAACTGTACTGAGTGCGATTATCTTACTGTGAGGGAACAGTTTTACCATAAATAAATTGTACCGAGTGGGATTATCTTACAGCAAGGGAACAGTTTTACCATAAATAAACTGTACCGAGTGGGATTATTTGACAGCGAGGGAACAGTTTTACCATAAATAAACTGTACCGAGTGGGATTATTTGACAGCGAGGGAACAGTTTTACCATAAATAAACTGAACTGAGTGTGATTATCGTACAGCGAGGGAACAGTTTTACCATAAATAAACTGTACCAAGTGGGATTATTTGACAGCGAAGGAACAGTTTCACCATAAATAAACTGTACCGAGTGGGATTATTTGACAGCGAGGGAACAGTTTTAACATAAACTGTACCGAGTGGGATTATTTGACAGCGAGGGAACAGTTTTACCATAAATAAACTGTACCGAGTGGGATTATTTTACAGCGAGGGAACAGCTTTACCATAAATAAACTGTACCGAGTGCGATTATCTTACTGCGAGGGAACAGTTTTACCATAAATTAACTGTACCGAGTAGGATTATTTGACAGCGAGGGAACAGTTTTACCATAAATAAACTGTATAGAGTGGGATTATTTTACAGCGAGGGAATAGTTTTACCATAAATAAACTGCACTGAGTGTGATTATTTTACAGCGAGGGAACAGTTTTACCATAAATAAACTGTACCGAGTGGGATTATTTCACAGCGAGGGAACAGTTTTACCATAAATAAATTGTACCGAGTGGGATTATCTTACTGCGAGGGAACAGTTTCACCATAAATAAACTGTACCGAGTGGGATTATTTTACAGCGAGGGAACAGCTTTACCATAAATAAACTGTACCGAGTGCGATTATCTTACTGCGAGGGAACAGTTTCACCATAAATAAACTGTACTGAGTGGGATTATTTTACAGCGAGGGAACAGCTTTACCATAAATAAACTGTACCGAGTGCGATTATCTTACTGCGAGGGAACAGTTTCACCATAAATAAACTGTACCGAGTGGGATTATTTTACAGCGAGGGAATAGTTTTACCATAAATAAACTGTATAGAGTGGGATTATTTTACAGCGAGGGAATAGTTTTACCATAAATAAACTGCACTGAGTGTGATTATTTTACAGCGAGGGAACAGTTTTACCATAAATAAACTGTACCGAGTGGGATTATTTTACAGCGAGGGAACAGTTTTACCATAAATAAATTGTACCGAGTGGGATTATCTTACAGCAAGGGAACAGTTTTACCATAAATAAACTGTACCGAGTGGGATTATTTGACAGCGAGGGAACAGTTTTACCATAAATAAACTGTACCGAGTGGGATTATTTGACAGCGAGGGAACAGTTTTACCATAAATAAACTGAACGGAGTGTGATTATCGTACAGCGAGGGAACAGTTTTACCATAAATAAACTGTACCAAGTGGGATTATTTGACAGCGAGGGAACAGTTTCACCATAAATAAACTGTACCGAGTGGGATTATTTGACAGCGAGGGAACAGTTTTAACATAAACTGTACCGAGTGGGATTATTTGACAGCGAGGGAACAGTTTTACCATAAATAAACTGTACCGAGTGGGATTATTTTACAGCGAGGGAACAGCTTTACCATAAATAAACTGTACCGAGTGCGATTATCTTACTGCGAGGGAACAGTTTTACCATAAATAAACTGTACCGAGTAGGATTATTTGACAGCGAGGGAACAGTTTTACCATAAATAAACTGTATAGAGTGGGATTATTTTACAGCGAGGGAATAGTTTTACCATAAATAAACTGCACTGAGTGTGATTATTTTACAGCGAGGGAACAGTTTTACCATAAATAAACTGTACCGAGTGGGATTATTTTACAGCGAGGGAACAGTTTTACCATAAATAAATTGTACCGAGTGGGATTATCTTACTGCGAGGGAACAGTTTCACCATAAATAAACTGTACCGAGTGGGATTATTTTACAGCGAGGGAACAGCTTTACCATAAATAAACTGTACCGAGTGCGATTATTTTACTGCGAGGGAACAGTTTCACCATAAATAAACTGTACCGAGTGGGATTATTTTACAGTGAGGGAATAGTTTTACCATAAATAAACTGTATAGAGTGGGATTATTTTACAGCGAGGGAATAGTTTTACCATAAATAAACTGCACCGAGTGGGATTATTTTACAGCGAGGGAACAGCTTTACCATAAATAAACTGTACCGAGTGCGATTATCTTACTGCGAGGGAACAGTTTTACCATAAATAAACTGTACCGAGTAGGATTATTTGACAGCGAGGGAACAGTTTTACCATAAATAAACTGTATAGAGTGGGATTATTTTACAACGAGGGAATAGTTTTACCATAAATAAACTGCACTGAGTGTGATTATTTTACAGCGAGGGAACAGTTTTACCATAAATAAACTGTACCGAGTGGGATTATTTTACAGCGAGGGAACAGTTTTACCATAAATAAATTGTACCGAGTGGGATTATCTTACTGCGAGGGAACAGTTTCACCATAAATAAACTGTACCGAGTGGGATTATTTTACAGCGAGGGAACAGTTTTACCATAAATAAACTGTACCAAGTGGGATTATTTGACAGCGAGGGAACAGTTTCACCATAAATAAACTGTACCGAGTGGGATTATTTGACAGCGAGGGAACAGTTTTACCATAAATAAACTGTACCGAGTGGGATTATCTGACAGCGAGGGAACAGTTTTACCATAAATAAACTGTACCAAGTGGGATTATTTGACAGCGAGGGAACAGTTTTACCATAAATAAACTGTACTGAGTGCGATTATCTTACTGCGAGGGAACAGTTTTACCATAAATAAACTGTACCGAGTGGGATTATTTGACAGCGAGGGAACAGTTTTACCATAAATAAACTGTACCGAGTGGGATTATTTGACAGCGAGGGAACAGTTTTACCATAAATAAACTGTACTGAGTGCGATTATCTTACTGTGAGGGAACAGTTTTACCATAAATAAACTGTACCGAGTGGGATTATTTGACAGCGAGGGAACAGTTTTACCATAAATAAACTGTACCGAGTGGGATTATTTGACAGCGAGGGAACAGTTTTACCATAAATAGACTGTACCGAGTGAGATTATTTTACAGTGATGGAACAGTTTTACCATAAATAAACTGTACCGAGTGGGATTATTTGAAAGCGAGGGAACAGTTTTACCATAAATAAACTGTACCGAGTGGGATTATTTTACAGCGAGGGAATAGTTTTACCATAAATAAACTGCACTGAGTGTGATTATTTTACAGCGAGGGAACAGTTTTACCATAAATAAACTGTACCGAGTGGGATTATTTTACAGCGAGGGAACAGCTTTACCATAAATAAACCGTACCGAGTGCGATTATCTTACTGCGAGGGAACAGTTTCACCATAAATAAACTGTACAGAGTGGGATTATTTTACAGCGAGGGAATAGTTTTACCATAAATAAACTGTATAGAGTGGGATTATTTTACAGCGAGGGAATAGTTTTACCATAAATAAACTGCACTGAGTGTGATTATTTTACAGCGAGGGAACAGTTTTACCATAAATAAACTGTACCGAGTGGGATTATTTTACAGCGAGGGAACAGTTTTACCATAAATAAATTGTACCGAGTGGGATTATTTTACTGCGAGGGAACAGTTTCACCATAAATAAACTGTACCGAGTGGGATTATTTTACAGCGAGGGAACAGTTTTACCATAAATAAACTGTACCAAGTGGGATTATTTGACAGCGAGGGAACAGTTTCACCATAAATAAACTGTACCGAGTGGGATTATTTGACAGCGAGGGAACAGTTTTACCATAAATAAACTGTACCGAGTGGGATTATCTGACAGCGAGGGAACAGTTTTACCATAAATAAACTGTACCAAGTGGGATTATTTGACAGCGAGGGAACAGTTTTACCATAAATAAACTGTACTGAGTGCGATTATCTTACTGTGAGGGAACAGTTTTACCATAAATAAACTGTACCGAGTGGGATTATTTGACAGCGAGGGAACAGTTTTACCATAAATAAACTGTACCGAGTGGGATTATTTTACAGCGAGGGAACAGCTTTACCATAAATAAACTGTACCGAGTGCGATTATCTTACTGCGAGGGAACAGTTTTACCATAAATAAACTGTACCGAGTAGGATTATTTGACAGCGAGGGAACAGTTTTACCATAAATAAACTGTATAGAGTGGGATTATTTTACAGCGAGGGAATAGTTTTACCATAAATAAACTGCACTGAGTGTGATTATTTTACAGCGAGGGAACAGTTTTACCATAAATAAACTGTACCGAGTGGGATTATTTTACAGCGAGGGAACAGTTTTACCATAAATAAATTGTACCGAGTGGGATTATCTTACTGCGAGGGAACAGTTTCACCATAAATAAACTGTACCGAGTGGGATTATTTTACAGCGAGGGAACAGCTTTACCATAAATAAACTGTACCGAGTGCGATTATCTTACTGCGAGGGAACAGTTTCACCATAAATAAACTGTACCGAGTGGGATTATTTTACAGTGAGGGAATAGTTTTACCATAAATAAACTGTATAGAGTGGGATTATTTTACAGCGAGGGAATAGTTTTACCATAAATAAACTGCACCGAGTGGGATTATTTTACAGCGAGGGAACAGCTTTACCATAAATAAACTGTACCGAGTGCGATTATCTTACTGCGAGGGAACAGTTTTACCATAAATAAACTGTACCGAGTAGGATTATTTGACAGCGAGGGAACAGTTTTACCATAAATAAACTGTATAGAGTGGGATTATTTTACAACGAGGGAATAGTTTTACCATAAATAAAACTGCACTGAGTGTGATTATTTTACAGCGAGGGAACAGTTTTACCATAAATAAACTGTACCGAGTGGGATTATTTTACAGCGAGGGAACAGTTTTACCATAAATAAATTGTACCGAGTGGGATTATCTTACTGCGAGGGAACAGTTTCACCATAAATAAACTGTACCGAGTGGGATTATTTTACAGCGAGGGAACAGTTTTACCATAAATAAACTGTACCAAGTGGGATTATTTGACAGCGAGGGAACAGTTTCACCATAAATAAACTGTACCGAGTGGGATTATTTGACAGCGAGGGAACAGTTTTACCATAAATAAACTGTACCGAGTGGGATTATCTGACAGCGAGGGAACAGTTTTACCATAAATAAACTGTACCAAGTGGGATTATTTGACAGCGAGGGAACAGTTTTACCATAAATAAACTGTACTGAGTGCGATTATCTTACTGCGAGGGAACAGTTTTACCATAAATAAACTGTACCGAGTGGGATTATTTGACAGCGAGGGAACAGTTTTACCATAAATAAACTGTACCGAGTGGGATTATTTGACAGCGAGGGAACAGTTTTACCATAAATAAACTGTACTGAGTGCGATTATCTTACTGTGAGGGAACAGTTTTACCATAAATAAACTGTACCGAGTGGGATTATTTGACAGCGAGGGAACAGTTTTACCATAAATAAACTGTACCGAGTGGGATTATTTGACAGCGAGGGAACAGTTTTACCATAAATAGACTGTACCGAGTGAGATTATCTTACAGCGAGGGAACAGTTTTACCATAAATAAACTGCACTGAGTGTGATTATTTTACAGCGAGGGAACAGTTTTACCATAAATAAACTGTACCGAGTGGGATTATTTTACAGCGAGGGAACAGTTTTACCATAAATAAACTGTACCGAGTGGGATTATTTGACAGCGAGGGAACAGTTTTACCATAAATAAACTGTACCGAGTGGGATTATTTTACAGCGAGGGAACAGTTTTACCATAAATAAACTGTACCGAGTGGGATTATTTGACAGCGAGGGAACAGTTTTACCATAAATAAATTGTACCGAGTGGGATTATCTTACAGCAAGGGAACAGTTTTACCATAAATAAACTGTACCGAGTGGGATTATTTGACAGCGAGGGAACAGTTTTACCATAAATAAACTGTACCGAGTGGGATTATTTGACAGCGAGGGAACAGTTTTACCATAAATAAACTGAACTGAGTGTGATTATCGTACAGCGAGGGAACAGTTTTACCATAAATAAACTGTACCAAGTGGGATTATTTGACAGCGAAGGAACAGTTTCACCATAAATAAACTGTACCGAGTGGGATTATTTGACAGCGAGGGAACAGTTTTAACATAAACTGTACCGAGTGGGATTATTTGACAGCGAGGGAACAGTTTTACCATAAATAAACTGTACCGAGTGGGATTATTTTACAGCGAGGGAACAGCTTTACCATAAATAAACTGTACCGAGTGCGATTATCTTACTGCAAGGGAACAGTTTTACCATAAATAAACTGTACCGAGTAGGATTATTTGACAGCGAGGGAACAGTTTTACCATAAATAAACTGTATAGAGTGGGATTTTTACAGCGAGGGAATAGTTTTACCATAAATAAACTGCACTGAGTGTGATTATTTTACAGCGAAGGAACAGTTTTACCATAAATAAACTGTACCGAGTGGGATTATTTCACAGCGAGGGAACAGTTTTACCATAAATAAATTGTACCGAGTGGGATTATCTTACTGCGAGGGAACAGTTTCACCATAAATAAACTGTACCGAGTGGGATTATTTTACAGCGAGGGAACAGCTTTACCATAAATAAACTGTACCGAGTGCGATTATCTTACTGCGAGGGAACAGTTTCACCATAAATAAACTGTACCGAGTGGGATTATTTTACAGCGAGGGAACAGCTTTACCATAAATAAACTGTACCGAGTGCGATTATCTTACTGCGAGGGAACAGTTTCACCATAAATAAACTGTACCGAGTGGGATTATTTTACAGCGAGGGAATAGTTTTACCATAAATAAACTGTATAGAGTGGGATTATTTTACAGCGAGGGAATAGTTTTACCATAAATAAACTGCACTGAGTGTGATTATTTTACAGCGAGGGAACAGTTTTACCATAAATAAACTGTACCGAGTGGGATTATTTTACAGCAAGGGAACAGCTTTACCATAAATAAACTGTACCGAGTGCGATTATCTTACTGCGAGGGAACAGTTTCACCATAAATAAACTGTACAGAGTGGGATTATTTTACAGCGAGGGAATAGTTTTACCATAAATAAACTGTATAGAGTGGATTATTTTACAGCGAGGGAATAGTTTTACCATAAATAAACTGCACTGAGTGTGATTATTTTACAGCGAGGGAACAGTTTTACCATAAATAAACTGTACCGAGTGGGATTATTTTACAGCGAGGGAACAGTTTTACCATAAATAAATTGTACCGAGTGGGATTATTTTACTGCGAGGGAACAGTTTCACCATAAATAAACTGTACCGAGTGGGATTATTTTACAGCGAGGGAACAGTTTTACCATAAATAAACTGTACCAAGTGGGATTATTTGACAGCGAGGGAACAGTTTCACCATAAATAAACTGTACCGAGTGGGATTATTTGACAGCGAGGGAACAGTTTTACCATAAATAAACTGTACCGAGTGGGATTATCTGACAGCGAGGGAACAGTTTTACCATAAATAAACTGTACCAAGTGGGATTATTTGACAGCGAGGGAACAGTTTTACCATAAATAAACTGTACTGAGTGCGATTATCTTACTGCGAGGGAACAGTTTTACCATAAATAAACTGTACCGAGTGGGATTATTTGACAGCGAGGGAACAGTTTTACCATAAATAAACTGTACCGAGTGGGATTATTTGACAGCGAGGGAACAGTTTTACCATAAATAAACTGTACTGAGTGCGATTATCTTACTGTGAGGGAACAGTTTTACCATAAATAAACTGTACCGAGTGGGATTATTTGACAGCGAGGGAACAGTTTTACCATAAATAAACTGTACCGAGTGGGATTATTTGACAGCGAGGGAACAGTTTTACCATAAATAGACTGTACCGAGTGAGATTATCTTACAGCGAGGGAACAGTTTTACCATAAATAAACTGCACTGAGTGTGATTATTTTACAGCGAGGGAACAGTTTTACCATAAATAAACTGTACCGAGTGGGATTATTTTACAGCGAGGGAACAGTTTTACCATAAATAAACTGTACCGAGTGGGATTATTTGACAGCGAGGGAACAGTTTTACCATAAATAAATTGTACCGAGTGGGATTATCTTACAGCAAGGGAACAGTTTTACCATAAATAAACTGTACCGAGTGGGATTATTTGACAGCGAGGGAACAGTTTTACCATAAATAAACTGTACCGAGTGGGATTATTTGACAGCGAGGGAACAGTTTTACCATAAATAAACTGAACTGAGTGTGATTATCGTACAGCGAGGGAACAGTTTTACCATAAATAAACTGTACCAAGTGGGATTATTTGACAGCGAAGGAACAGTTTCACCATAAATAAACTGTACCGAGTGGGATTATTTGACAGCGAGGGAACAGTTTTAACATAAACTGTACCGAGTGGGATTATTTGACAGCGAGGGAACAGTTTTACCATAAATAAACTGTACCGAATGGGATTATTTTACAGCGAGGGAACAGCTTTACCATAAATAAACTGTACCGAGTGCGATTATCTTACTGCGAGGGAACAGTTTTACCATAAATAAACTGTACCGAGTAGGATTATTTGACAGCGAGGGAACAGTTTTACCATAAATAAACTGTATAGAGTGGGATTATTTTACAGCGAGGGAATAGTTTTACCATAAATAAACTGCACTGAGTGTGATTATTTTACAGCGAGGGAACAGTTTTACCATAAATAAACTGTACCGAGTGGGATTATTTCACAGCGAGGGAACAGTTTTACCATAAATAAATTGTACCGAGTGGGATTATCTTACTGCGAGGGAACAGTTTCACCATAAATAAACTGTACCGAGTGGGATTATTTTACAGCGAGGGAACAGCTTTACCATAAATAAACTGTACCGAGTGCGATTATCTTACTGCGAGGGAACAGTTTCACCATAAATAAACTGTACCGAGTGGGATTATTTTACAGCGAGGGAACAGCTTTACCATAAATAAACTGTACCGAGTGCGATTATCTTACTGCGAGGGAACAGTTTCACCATAAATAAACTGTACCGAGTGGGATTATTTTACAGCGAGGGAATAGTTTTACCATAAATAAACTGTATAGAGTGGGATTATTTTACAGCGAGGGAATAGTTTTACCATAAATAAACTGCACTGAGTGTGATTATTTTACAGCGAGGGAACAGTTTTACCATAAATAAACTGTACCGAGTGGGATTATTTTACAGCGAGGGAACAGCTTTACCATAAATAAACTGTACCGAGTGCGATTATCTTACTGCGAGGGAACAGTTTCACCATAAATAAACTGTACAGAGTGGGATTATTTTACAGCGAGGGAATAGTTTTACCATAAATAAACTGTATAGAGTGGGATTATTTTACAGCGAGGGAATAGTTTTACCATAAATAAACTGCACTGAGTGTGATTATTTTACAGCGAGGGAACAGTTTTACCATAAATAAACTGTACCGAGTGGGATTATTTTACAGCGAGGGAACAGTTTTACCATAAATAAATTGTACCGAGTGGGATTATTTTACTGCGAGGGAACAGTTTCACCATAAATAAACTGTACCGAGTGGGATTATTTTACAGCGAGGGAACAGTTTCACCATAAATAAACTGTACCGAGTGGGATTATTTGACAGCGAGGGAACAGTTTTACCATAAATAAACTGTACCGAGTGGGATTATCTGACAGCGAGGGAACAGTTTTACCATAAATAAACTGTACCAAGTGGGATTATTTGACAGCGAGGGAACAGTTTTACCATAAATAAACTGTACTGAGTGCGATTATCTTACTGCGAGGGAACAGTTTTACCATAAATAAACTGTACCGAGTGGGATTATTTGACAGCGAGGGAACAGTTTTAGCATAAATAAACTGTACTGAGTGCGATTATCTTACTGTGAGGGAACAGTTTTACCATAAATAAATTGTACCGAGTGGGATTATCTTACAGCAAGGGAACAGTTTTACCATAAATAAACTGTACCGAGTGGGATTATTTGACAGCGAGGGAACAGTTTTACCATAAATAAACTGTACCGAGTGGGATTATTTGACAGCGAGGGAACAGTTTTACCATAAATAAACTGAACTGAGTGTGATTATCGTACAGCGAGGGAACAGTTTTACCATAAATAAACTGTACCAAGTGGGATTATTTGACAGCGAAGGAACAGTTTCACCATAAATAAACTGTACCGAGTGGGATTATTTGACAGCGAGGGAACAGTTTTAACATAAACTGTACCGAGTGGGATTATTTGACAGCGAGGGAACAGTTTTACCATAAATAAACTGTACCGAGTGGGATTATTTTACAGCGAGGGAACAGCTTTACCATAAATAAACTGTACCGAGTGCGATTATCTTACTGCGAGGGAACAGTTTTACCATAAATTAACTGTACCGAGTAGGATTATTTGACAGCGAGGGAACAGTTTTACCATAAATAAACTGTATAGAGTGGGATTATTTTACAGCGAGGGAATAGTTTTACCATAAATAAACTGCACTGAGTGTGATTATTTTACAGCGAGGGAACAGTTTTACCATAAATAAACTGTACCGAGTGGGATTATTTCACAGCGAGGGAACAGTTTTACCATAAATAAATTGTACCGAGTGGGATTATCTTACTGCGAGGGAACAGTTTCACCATAAATAAACTGTACCGAGTGGGATTATTTTACAGCGAGGGAACAGCTTTACCATAAATAAACTGTACCGAGTGCGATTATCTTACTGCGAGGGAACAGTTTCACCATAAATAAACTGTACTGAGTGGGATTATTTTACAGCGAGGGAACAGCTTTACCATAAATAAACTGTACCGAGTGCGATTATCTTACTGCGAGGGAACAGTTTCACCATAAATAAACTGTACCGAGTGGGATTATTTTACAGCGAGGGAATAGTTTTACCATAAATAAACTGTATAGAGTGGGATTATTTTACAGCGAGGGAATAGTTTTACCATAAATAAACTGCACTGAGTGTGATTATTTTACAGCGAGGGAACAGTTTTACCATAAATAAACTGTACCGAGTGGGATTATTTTACAGCGAGGGAACAGTTTTACCATAAATAAATTGTACCGAGTGGGATTATCTTACAGCAAGGGAACAGTTTTACCATAAATAAACTGTACCGAGTGGGATTATTTGACAGCGAGGGAACAGTTTTACCATAAATAAACTGTACCGAGTGGGATTATTTGACAGCGAGGGAACAGTTTTACCATAAATAAACTGAACGGAGTGTGATTATCGTACAGCGAGGGAACAGTTTTACCATAAATAAACTGTACCAAGTGGGATTATTTGACAGCGAGGGAACAGTTTCACCATAAATAAACTGTACCGAGTGGGATTATTTGACAGCGAGGGAACAGTTTTAACATAAACTGTACCGAGTGGGATTATTTGACAGCGAGGGAACAGTTTTACCATAAATAAACTGTACCGAGTGGGATTATTTTACAGCGAGGGAACAGCTTTACCATAAATAAACTGTACCGAGTGCGATTATCTTACTGCGAGGAACAGTTTTACCAT
>NW_027325596.1:0-35053 GCF_036924035.1 Leuresthes tenuis | reverse complement strand
GTCTTACCCCCGTATTATAGGCAGGTGGTATGCTGGGGGAAAAAGCACCCAGAGTGTCAGGAGGGGGACCTGTGCTTCAGTCACCGGCGCCTGTACAGGGCTCTGGTGGAAAAAAGGGGGCCGGTGGGGGTGTATGGGGTGGGGCAACAAGGGTGGGTTTTCACACAGCAGAAAGGTCTCACAAACAGGGCGAGGGATATAAATTGGCTCGCCTTACACAGGAGGTTGCCAGTCAGGGAAGTTTTAAATAGACACGGGTTGACACGGGGGAGTTTGTGCCCAAGGGAGGGGTGTGGGGCTGATGAGACAATTGAGCATGTGTTTTGGGAATGTGGGTTTGCAACAAAAGTGTGGGTTGAGTTGGTTCTTTTTTTTCCAAGATTGGGGTCTTTAAAGTATGACATGATAATGCTGGGCTTGGGTTTAAGGGGGAAAGGTAGGGAGGGTTTTCTGTTATGGTTGGTTCTGTCTATGGGAAAGGTGGCGCTGTGGGATGCAAGGACGGCGTTGATTAAAAACAATGTGGACTGGCAGGTGGGAAGGGTGGTGGCAAGGGTGAGGGCAGAGATTGGACGCATGAGAAGAATGGAGGAGGAAAAGTACGGGTATCACGCTGCAAGAGAGCGATGGAAGACTTTATTTTCATGAGCGGGTAGTGTTTCTTTGTGGTTGTTTCTTATGTTTGTATGGTTTTTGTGTCGGACATGTAAAGCATTGCTTTGATTGGTTTGTCATGTTGTTCTAAATGTTTCTTGGAAGTTTTGTAATAAAAAATAAAAAAAAAAAAAATCTGTTCTTATCAGTTTAATGTCTGATATGTCCTCTATGCGAGGACTACATATTA
Organism: Leuresthes tenuis; assembly: GCF_036924035.1. Lineage (NCBI taxonomy): Eukaryota > Metazoa > Chordata > Actinopteri > Atheriniformes > Atherinopsidae > Leuresthes > Leuresthes tenuis. The sequence goes on along the minus strand of NW_027325596.1, from coordinate 34,209 downwards.
AATGGATTTTTATCAATAGGAGTTGAAAAAGGAGCTTGCTCCATTCACTCCAAGCATCGACCCGGTACTGCAGTGCCGCTGGGAACGGTGCGCTCTCCTCTGCTCTTGTGAAAAAGCAAACAGCGGTGCAGGATGGAAGTTTCTTTTAATCTGCTGAGAAAAGAGAGTGAATGCAAAGCAGACTTTAACACGGCTCTGGGAGCGAGCCGAGTGCGGGCTAACCAGGAGAATTGCTTGAAAGAAACGCGACACCGAATGAGCGGTCAGAACAAAGCCTCAATACGGTGTTCCTGTGGTGTTTTTATAAAATGCGGTGTAAAAAAAGGTGTGAATGCCCCATAGAAAACTAAAAGGTGGAGCGGAAGTGTTCGGCTGCAAGAAGGTGTGAATGTCCGACTATATTTGGTGAAAAGCAGGTGAAGCAAGGTCTGAATGCCCAACCTTACATCATCAAAAGCGAGATCAGAGGTTTTTGGCTGCAAGAAGGCCATAGTTTGCCAAAAGCGGGTAAGGTGCGAATGATCGGCTAAATATCAACAAAAGTGGGGGCGGAGGTCTTCAGATGCAAGTGGGTGTGAATATCCCACCATACAAGTATGGTGGAGAGGAAGCTGTGAATGGCCGACCATAGTTTGCAAAAAGCGGGTGAGAAAAGGTGCGAATGTCCAACCATACATGATCAAAACAGGGAGCGGAGGTGTTTGGCTGCGACAAGGTGTGAATGTCCACCCATAATTAATGAAAAGCGGGCAACAAGTAGGTTCGAATGCCCAACCATACATCATCAAAAGCAGGAGTGGATGTGTTCGGCTACAAGAAGGTTTGAATGTCCGAGCATAGTTTGTAAAAAGCGGGTAAGAAAAGGTTCGAATGCCCGAACATACACCATCAAAAGAGGGAGCGGAGGTGTTCCGCTGTAAGACGGTGTGAATGTCCGACCATAGTTGGTAAAAAGTGGGTATGAAAAGGTTCGAATGCCCAAATTCGGCTGCAAAAAACTGTGTTCGACTGCAAAAAGGTGTGAATGTTCGACTAAATTTTGTAAAAAGCGGGTAAGACAAGGTGCGAATGCCTGACAATGTATGATCAAAAGCGGGAGCGGAGGTGTTCAGCTGCAAGAAGGTCTAAATGTCCATTTTTAATTAATAGAAAACATGAAAGAAAATTTTCGAAAATCAATTCGCACATGATCATAAGTGGGAGAGGAGGTGTTCAGCTGCAAGAAGGTGTGAATGTCCTACCATAATTGCTGAAAAATGTGTTAGAAACGGTAAGAATGCCGGACCATACATCATCAAAAGAGGGAGCGGAGGTGTTCCGCTGTAAGACGGTGTGAATGTCCGACCATAATTGGTAAAAAGCGGGTAAGAAAAGGTTAAAATACCCGACTGTACACAATCAATAGCGGGAGCGGAGTTGTTCAGCTACAAGAAGGTGTGAAAGTCCGACCATGGTTTGTAAAACGCGGGTAAGACAAGGTGCGAATGCCCGACAATGTATGATCAAAAGAGGGAGCGTAGGTGTTCGGCTGCAAGGTCTGAATTTCCAACCATAATTTGTAAACACCGTTGAAGAAAAGCCTCGAAAGCCCGACTATACACCATCAAAAGCGGGAGCAGAGGTGTTCAGCTGCACACAATCAGGTTTTTGCAAATTATGATCTGACATTCACACATGCTTTTGATGATGTATGGTTGGGCATTCGCACCTTTTTTTACCCATTTTTCAGGAATTATGGGTGGACATTCACACCTTCTTGCAGCTGAACACCTCCTCTCCCACTTATGATCATGTGCGGTTGGATATTCGAAAATTTTCTTTCATGTTTTCTAGCAATTATTGATGGAAATTCAGACCTTCTTGCAGCTGAACCCCTCTGCTCCCGCTTTTGATGGTGTATAGTCGGGCTTTCGAGCCTTTTCTTCCCCGGTTTTTACAAATTATGGTTGGAAATTCAGACCTTCTTGCAGCTGAACCCCTCTGCTCCCGCTTTTGATGGTGTATTGTCGGGCATTCGCACCTTTTCTTACCCGCTATTTACAAAAAATGGTCGGCCATTCACACCTTCTTGTAGATGCTTGGAGTGAACGGAGCAAGCTCCTTTTTCAACTCCTATTGATAAAAATCCATTTAATATGTAGTCCTTGCATAGACATATCACATATTAAACTGATAAGTACAGATACTACACTTGATCTTAGCCAAAAGGCCGAGAAGCGATAACTGTCCACTGGTTCACGTCCGAGGGCCCTTCCTGGCACAATGCGCACTTGTAGCGGTGTTCTTTTTATGGCCATAGTGTCACTTTGCACCTCCACCCACCCGCTGCACTGAGCACTCTTCAACCCTTTTAAATGGTATAACTTTACACTACCGCACGCTCCAGCGAGCACCATTCAAGCAACATCGGCACAGTCGCAACAAGTAAGGTGACTCTACTCAGAGAAGTCACTCTGCACAGTAACAAGATTTCTTTTGCACAGACAGAAAGGGCTTCACCCGCAAAGGTAAAGCCTGCCAAAAATAGAAACAATTCATTAGTGCTGCTCTCCACGGAAGTCTTTAGTAAAAGGCGAAAGACTTGTACATTATGAAGAGAAACCAGTGTACTGCTGGGCAGGGCATCAGGCTAGTTGGCATAGCCACCTTCCCCATGGTGAGCTTTGCTTGGTTGAGACGCTTGCTCCCCCCCCTTGCTCCTCGGCTGACCAAGTAGGAACAATCGGGCCCTATTCGATGGCTGCCTTGTCTTTTACTCTGTGCAAAAGACAAGGCAGCCACAAACAACACGGGAACACCGTATTGAGGCTTTGATCTGACTGCTCATTCGGTGTCGCGTTTCTTTCAAGCAATTCTCCCGGTTAGCCCGCACTCGGCTCGCTCCCAGAGCCGCGTTAAAGTCTGCTTCGCATTCACTCTCTTTTATCAGCAGATTAAAAGAAAGTTTCATCTTAGGCTCCCTGAAACTTCCATCCTGCACCGCTGTTTGCTTTTTCACAAGAGCAGCGGAGAGCGCACCGTTCCCAGCGGCACTGCAGTACCGGGTCGATGCTTGGAGTGAACGGAGCAAGCTCCTTTTTCAACTCCTATTGATACAAATCCATTTAATATGTAGTCTCGCATAGAGGACATATCAGACATTAAACTGATAAGAACAGATACTACACTTGATCTTAGCCAAAAGGCCGAGAAGCGATAACTGTCCACTGGTTCACGTCCGAGGGCCCTTCCTGGCACAATGCGCACTTGTAGCGGTGTTCTTTTTATGGCCATAGTGTCACTTTGCACCTCCGCCCACCCGCTGCACTGAGCACTCTTCAGCCCTTTTAAATGGTATAACTTTACACTACCACACGCTCCAGCGAGCACCATTCAAGCAACAACTTTGCACTCCAGCTTCGAACGTCGGCACAGTCGCAACAAGTAAGGCGACTCTACTCAGAGAAGTCACTCTGCACAGTAACAAGATTTCTTTTGCACAGACAGAAAGGGCTTCATTCGCAAAGGTAAAGCCTGCCAAAAATAGAAACAACTCATTAGTGCTGCTCAACGTTGTACTTTGCAGTAAAAGAAAGAACAAATCTAAAGTTTCAGGAATCCGAGAATAAGCTTACTTTCATGAGTTCTTCACGATTTCGGATTTTGCTATAAAATGAATTCCTTCACTCAAACTAAATTAAAACTGCTAAACCGCTAATCTGTTACATACAAGGCAGATGTCAAATTCACCGAAATAGGATCTAAGGGTATTTGGCCAATCGAGCTGTAGCAGCTTCGGTAAAAGAGTATAAGTTGAAGAGTTTGTGAATAAAGGTGTGCGCACACATAGTGAGTTGTAGGAAAATAGGCAGGGAGCAATGCCGGCTGGGGTATAGGTTCTTGTATGTTGTCTGACTGTTTGATTTGAATGTGTTGTGTAAGTGTCCTGTTGAATGTTACATGTTTGGGCTTTGACATGCTTCACTGTGGTTGTTAACTGTGTGGTGTGTCCTGAAATGTTATATGTTTGGGCTGTGTGACATGCTTAATGCTTTTCAGTAGCAACCCACTTATTCATATATAGCAACTGACAACATAAGAAGTCCGGACATACTTTGATAGTAGTTGTAGAAGTATCCTTATTGATAATAGATAAACTAATTCATAGTGATAGAACAGTAGATGAACAGGTGCCTGCACATGTCTCATGAAAATAAAATGGGTGTATGATTGCTGACGGCAGAGCAATACTGCCAAACTTATGAGTTCTTGTGGCAAACTTGATTCAGTGTCTTGACGTGTATACGCTGTTTGGCTGACTTTTCACAAGAAACAAAGTGTGTTTGATAAGATCCGACCATTTTATTACGGTAGGATCAGTATGTATGGATTCTGATGTGACTGATAAACCCATTCGTATCTTAAGCATAATCTAATACGTGAGACAACGCCCTGGCACACAATCAAAAAAAAAAAAAGAGAGAGCGGTTTTGTGTCCCCACAGTCCATAATGTAGAAAAGAGAGAAAAAAGCCTTTCTGATTTGTTGTGTGTGCTCACAGTGCAGAGTGTAGAGAAAAGAGAGAAAAGAAAGCCGTTTTGGTGTCACGGGTGTTGTGACTTACACACACACATTTCTGAATTGAGAAAGGAAATTATTTTAGAGGAAGCACTAGAGTTTAGATCCCACATTTGTTGATAGGCATTCATTTAATTTTTCTTTTAATCAGTTTTAAAGTGAATACTAACTGAGAAATGAAAAAGGTGAAGAGTTTAGAAGCTTGGTTCAAGAGCAAAACTTGGTTTATGATCAGCTGAGTCTCTAAACAGAACAGCAAAGGGCTTCATCGAACATTTAAAAAAGATTCAGATTGTTAGAATATCCAGAATTTATAGGAATGGTGGTGATTACTCTTATTTTCTAGAATGGAAATAACTGCACCATATCTGTTTTATGAATTTAAGGGGCTAAAAAGTTTTGTTCTCGTTTTTCTATGATTAACCGAATGTATGTGAGAGTCCAAACAGACAGAAGGGTTACGGCCGAGCGCTGAACCTTCCAAAAAAGATGAGACAGGCTGGACCCGTGCCATACTAGTTAAGACCTGCCTGTGGATAACAGGTTCTTTAAACTCTCACACACACAAACTCACACACGTTCGCACACATACACCCATACACACACACATTCTTGAACTTGCTGCACTAGAATTGTAGTCTGAATACCTTTATGCCAAACAGATTTGCTTTGCCAAGGGAAGTTTTATAAATGTTTATTGTTTATGTTTACAATATATAAACTAGCAGAATAATTAATTCATCCTCCTTGTCCCTCCCACCCCAGAGAGGGCAGCCAGAGACTGGCTGCAATAGGCATCCCCGCTACCTGGGACCCAACACAGGGCAGGAGGGCCTGATGTCCACCAGGCTCGGGGCCTGCAGTCACCATATTCCGGGAGCTACTGTACCCCCAGAAGGAACCCATCCCGCCCCACCCCACTCAACCCAACCCCATCCCGGAGGACCTCTACAAAAACAAACAAACAACAACAAAAATCAAACAAACAAACAAACAAATCACCCGGTTACACCAGTCGCAGCAGCCCGGGCCTGAGACCCACCATCACCCAGAACCCCCCAGGCCCCCCCCAACTGGGGAAAAGCACACCCCCATACAGACCCCCTCCTCCTCACCGCACGCCCCAACACCCTAAAAAAAACAACCACCTGCGGACACCTTGGAGTTCCCAGAGCAACAAGGCCGGCACCAGGACCTGCACCAACCCACGCATACTGTGGCATGTCCAGGGCAACCCAGACCCCCCAGGCACAGGCAGGGCCCCGCCCCGGGCGCAAGGCAGCGGCAAGCCACCAGGTCCAGGCCCAGCTCCACCACCCACGCCAGAGCGGCCCGGTCACCCGGTACAGAGCCAGCAGCCACCACCCCAAGGCCCCTAAGGGACCCCGCCCCACACCGCAAGACAGCCCCACCCGCAAGCCCCCAAAACTGCCCTCCAAGCCCGACACACAGTCCCCCCCAACAATGACCAACCCGGTCCCCACGACCCGAGAGACCACCAGACGCCCGAAGCCACACAGCCCCCCCCAGCACACACCCAACCGCCCAGAGCGATTTCTAAACTGGTTAATACACAGATTGTTCTTCGCTTTCCAGTTCATGAGAATAGTTTTCTTTGCTATACATAACACTGTGAGGATCATGTGTGCTAAGCTAAATTCCACGTTGATGTTGTCTAAGTCACCCAGTATGCACAGTGTGGGGCATGCAGGAATGCTACACTTTAGCCATGTTGACAGGTCCGCACAGACTTCAAGCCAGAACTTCTGGACAGGCGCACAAAACCACAAAGCGTGTGCATAATCATCAGGTGTGTTATCTGTGCAATGTGAGCAGATGTTTGAGTGTGTTAGACCCATCCTGAACATCCTTTGTCCTGTATAGTGTGTTCTATGAAGAATTTTGTATTGTATGAGCTGTAAATTAGGATTTTGAGTCATTCTGAAGGTGTTCAAACATATTTGTGGCCAGAAGCTATGACTAGAACTGATGGATAAATCTGCCTCCCATTTTGAGGACGGTAGAGACATTGTGTCATCTATCTTAGACAATAATTTATATATTTTTGATAGTAGTTTTGGGGTGCAGATGCTTAGAAATTCTGCTACCCTAATTGGGAGTTGTAAGTCTGGTTGGTGGAGGATATATTTCTTTGTTATTATAGACTTAAGTTGTTGATATTCTAGGAATTTATTGCTGCCTATCTCATGTTGTGATATGAGCTCATCAAATGAAATAAAATGTCCATTTTGGATTATATGTTCCAGATGTTTGATTCCTTTGATCTTCCATAGAGTAAAGTTTAGCATTTTTTTGTTTTGCAGGATGTCAGGATTGTTCCAGATGGGTGTAAGCTTACACGGGACAAGTGAAGACTTTGTTATTTTAAGAAATTCCCACCAGGCTGTCAGAGAGGTGCTGATGTTAATGCTTTTGAAACATTTGTGATTTTTTACGTTTTGACTAATAAGTGGCAGGTCAGAGATTTACAGATTATCACACAATGCTTGTTCTATATTTATCCATGTTCATCTATTGGGCTAGGTTTAAACCATTTTGATATATACCGTAACCTATTGGCTAAGGAATAGTGCTGAAAATTAGGTAAATCTAATCCACCACTGTCCTTGGTCTTCTGTAGGGTTTTTAAACTAATACGCGGTGGTTTGTTTTTCCACAGAAATTTGGAGATGCATGAATCTAGTGACTTAAACCAAGTAGCAGGTTGGTTTTATGGGGATCATTGAGAACAAATAGTTAACTTTTGGTAGTATCATCATTTTAATGGTTGTAACTCTGCCCATAAGTGATATAGGTAAGGACTTCCAACGAGAGAGATTGTCCTCTACTGTCTTTAATAATTGCACATAAATTAGCTTTGTTAGCTCTGAGAGCCTGGAGGAAATGTTTATGCCTAAATATCTAATATTTCCTGACTGTAAAGTGATCGCAGGTATATTCTGGACCCTACAGTTAATGGGCAGAACTGTGGTCTTAGACCAATTGATAGAGTAGTCAGAAAGTGCTGAGAATTTATTTATGAGTGTGATCGTGTGAGTGAGAGACGTCTGTGAGTTCTGAAGGAAAAGTAATACATCATCAGCATAAAGACTTATTTTATGCTCAATATTTTGGGGTTGGATGTCTTTAATATTTCTATCTTGTCTGATAGCAGCTGCTAAAGGTTTGATGAAAATAGCAAAAAGTGAGGGAGAAAGTGAGCAACCCTGTCTTGTACTTCTCTGCAGACTGAAGCTTGGAGAAGTTTGATCATTTGTCCTGACACTTGCATTTGGGGAGTCAGTTATTTTCTTGTGAGGAGATAAGAGGCTTTAATAATAATATCTTGCAAGAGAGAACAACACAGTACAGAATACAGAGTTGCTCTGACCACTGAAGCAAAAACACACAGTTATATTGCCCGCTCATCACGTCATCTGTTTTTGGGTATAATTGATTGTTCTTCTAACTTTCCTCCCCAACCATCAGTTGAGGTTACCCAGACACACTCGTAAATACCAGCCTAACCCTGTCCCCCCTAAAGTGCACCTATCTCATTATAACAAGCCCACCATTGTAAAGAGGAATTTAAGAAAACAGGGCAGGGTGGTACCTTGCAGCTCGGTCATTTGCAGGTTATACACAGTAACACTCAATACAATGCATATAAGAATTATTTTCCATTACATTCCTCCCTTTTGATTATAATAATACCATTATATTAATCAACCCAAAAGAAACAAGGAAAATAATAACTTTATCTGTAAAACATCAGCCTGCATTTGCACACAACGTGAGTTTAAAATGCAGGCATCATAGTAATAAAGGGTCCAATGATAAACAATCAAAACATGAACAATTAAACATGATTATCTTCATCCCTCTCTAAGTCAGCGTCACTAGAGGAAAAATTTTGAAAGCAAGAAAGTTATTTGAGTCATTTGGTCTTTTTCACACTGTTGTTTAGATGGACTACATAAAAGGATGTCATCCACATACTGCAAAAGAGCAGAGCCTGTGGTTGATTGAAGTTAATCCAGACTAGCTTTGAGGGCAGCATTGTAAATAGTGGGACTTTCACAGTACCCCTGGCATAACCGGGTAAAAGTCCAAGATCTCCCTTCAAACTAAAAAGCAAACCAAAATGGGCTATCAGGGTGCACTGGCGACAAGTCAACCACTGAGAAAAACTGTGCATCTGATGTAATTTGAGACAAAATAGTGTGTGGGTTGGGCACAGTAGGAGCATGTGGCTGAACTGCAGCATTCACCGCTTGGAGGTCCTGTACAAAACGCCATTCATCTGGCTGGCCAGCATCTTTAATCTTTTTAACAGGAAACAATGGAGTAAGCACAGGTGAATTTTCAAAAGGAACAATAACGCCTGTTTTCTGAAAAGATTGAAAAACAGGTTTAATCCCTTTAATTGCTTCAGGCTTAAAAGGGTATTGTTTTTTACATGGACAAAAGTCTGATTTAGGGGTGACAATTACTGGTTCACAGCCTTTTATCAACCCCACATCATATTTGCTCTTAGCCCAAAGATCATTGGGCACTTCAGCCAACATGGGTATCGAAGACAAATCTGTTTCAGATAAAAAACATGCTTCAAAATGTGATTCTGTGGTAGGAATTAAGTCCACAGTTCTTTGACAATGCATTGTACTCAAAAATATTTTTTTGTATGCTGACAATCGTTCAGAAAACATCAAATTTGGATCAGCAGGTGAAACAGTCCACTCCATTTCTTTCTGACATGTAGCAACAAACTCTCCCACACCTTGTCACTGCCAGTGTGTACGTTTGGCCAAGGAAATGTGAGGGCGAGTACCACAAACATTAAAAAAATCGAAGTGCTCTGGAGTGAGCGACACAGCCAATAAAGTAGGCGCACATATTTTTTCACTTCTTCTCATTCTTCTTCATTGTCAGGCCCCAAAGAAATGTGTGATGTGCAGTGCAAATCAGTAGGTTGCATGAAATCAGAAAGGGGTGAAACTAACGCTTTTGCTTCTTCCACTAGTTGTTGTGAAAAAGGAGAGCTGGGAAGTTTCCACTCATAAGCATATGTAAGTGCCGATGAATCAAACTGCACTGCTGTGAAAACTTTGTCAGGCTGTAACATAACCTTAACACCCTCTGGTGTAGAAGTTAAAATAATGCCTAATTTACACATGAGATCACAGCCCATCAGGTTAATGGGACACAACTCTGATAACAAAAATGAGTGTTTGAAGGAGAGCTCATCGGGAGTGACAACACGCAATGGGCATTGTCATTTTCTCCTTCACAACCTGGCCTGATGCAGACATACAGTAAACGTGGTTTCCACTTAACTTTGGAGGACAATCAAACTCCCCTGACGTCACTACTGATGAACATAAGTTCCTATATTCTGAGAGAAATATCTTTGCTCTAGGACGGAAATAGCATGCAAAACTTTACTACGTGAATCACAGTCGGCAAGCGTTGCTTCACTACACAGAGCAGGAAAAATGTGTGAGTGTGTTTGTGCTATCACCCATTAGTGGAAGCTCCGCTGCCGTGTGACGTCCAGAACCTGCCTCCCACCCTCAGTCAGCCTTTTGCCCAATTTCATCACTTTTTAGCTGTGGACAGTCCTTCTTCCAGTGTCCAGTCTGGCCACAGTAAAAACAAATATTCGGATCATAGCTCTGGCGTGGCCCATTTTGACCTCCTCTCCCACACGTCCACGTCTTCGACTTCGGCCTCGTCCTCTGTTTACACCAACTGCATAATACATGGTCATGGTTGCCAAATGCAGCTCCTTTTCACACTTGTCCCTTTTGGTTGTCTTACGCGTCTCAACTTGGTTCTGAGCATGGCGAGCATATCGGCGAACGTCAGCCAAACGAGGACCCTCACACCATCCCACGTAAATGTTCTTTACTTCAGTGGCGACATCTATATAATATTGTCTGGGTCCCGTTAAAACATGTATTTTTCCCATCTAATTCCTTGTTTGCTTTAAAACAAGTATTCCCCATTTTCTATCCCTTCAGTAGCCAACCAGTTTGTATGGAGTACACTGGAGCAACTTGACTGATCAGTAAAACACTGCTTTTGTTGTCACCGCAAGGCTTCCCCCGTCGGTTGTTTCACTGAGACACTACTGAGTAACTATAACTCAACACAGTTTATACACATAACATTCATATACATACTAACAAACAAACAAACAATAATTTATCGCAATTTTCTCATCTCTGTTTGAACGTACACCCAGGTAAATATTCCTGTAGTCTTCTCATACCGACTATGGACCCATTCATTGTTTAACTTCACTGTTTTGCAAATCCTAATTGAATATTACACATTGACATTGAACTTTACTGGATAAGCAGGTCTTCATTGCATTCAGCAGCCTATATGTGAGCATCTATGTGTAAGCTGTTCTTCTTTGCATTTATCAGCAGCAAGCAATTCTTCACTGCACATGCATATGTAAATAGTAAAACATTTCCAATGTGTTAGCGAAACCTTCTATATCACAGTGGTTTCTAAGGTCTATTTTAAGTTCTTTGCCATCAGTGAGATGACATTGTTTACAAAGTGTGTCAAATTATCACTGAAGATCTTTTCAGGAATTTCAAATCTAGAAATGAGTTATTTTACGCGTGATTTTGCTACTGAGAGTGCATCTGCTTGTGCACATGGAAATATTTCAGACCATTTGGTAAAAACCTCTGTTGTCACTGAGCAGAATCGTTTCCCTTAACATTTATTTAGTTCAATGAAATCTACACAATAATGAAATAATGAAATCCAAACAAATATGTTGAAAAAGATACACTGGCTTAGGGAATTATCTTTGTTTTGGTCTTAGATTGCCCTGTGGAATGTATTTTGCACATATTTGACCTGCTAGACAAAACTTTATTAATTTATTTATTCTAAAAAAAAAATTCAATAATTAGTAAAACCATATGCTGTAAAAACCTGGTTCATTATTGCTTCCATCCCTCCTGTTGAGACATGACATGGTCCGTGGCTCAATACTGCAGCATATTTAAACAAATTCTTTGGCAGTATGGTTTTCCTTCCGGTCATTCATACGAGTCTATTGTAGATGGCAATTGAATAACATCTAATAATGCTAAAATATTTGTAGTTTATACATTTAGCTGTGGATGTCTACATACCTGTTTTTCCAATGCTGTGTTAACACATGTACAGTTGAGAAGGCATACTGACTGTCAGTGTAAAGGTTAACAACCTTTTTGTTATTTAATTTACAAGCTTCAGTTAAAGCTACCAATTCGAGTAATTTTTTGGTAGTGGTTGTTTTAAGAAAACTTCAGTTTCTGTTACTACTGCAAATCCTGTAGCATTTGTGCCATCAGGGTTTTTTGCTTGACCTGTTGAATAAATATAGTTATTTCTGCATTTTCATAACGTATATCAGTTAAGTCTGGCCTGGGTAAAACACTGATGGTTATTTCTGACATGCAATCATGAGGCTTTCCATCTGTGGGGTAGGTAGCAGTGTGGATGGATTAAGTGTAGCACATCTCTCGACAACAAGGTGTGGCTGTGAAAGAAGAACTGTTATGTAGGAGAGATGTCTGGTAAAGATATTTTGTTAAGTAACCATATCACAGCCACTGCATGAGGTACCTTAAGTGTTAATGGGTGAAATAACACCATTATTGTTGATGCCTGCACTGCCAATGGCTTCTGGCCATTGATTCAAAAGTACGATCTCGTCCCTTTTTCCCCCTTTCAGTGGACACTGGCCCCTAATTACCGCAATTCAGCAGGGGGTCTTTCATTAGGAGTACTGGACTCCCCCGTGCACGGTTTCAGCTCCGACCCTGGAAAGCGGAAAAAACTTTGAGATCTGGTTTGAGAACCCAATTGTTGAGAAAAGTCTCTCAATGAGACTCAGAGTTGCTGGAGTCAGTTAATGCAAATGTTTAATCTTGCAGCAAGTTCAAGAATGTGTGTGTGAATGGGTGTATGTGTGCGAACGTGTGTGAGTTTGTGTATGTGAGAGTTTAATGAACCTGTTATCCACAGGCAGGTCTTAACTAGTATGGCACAGGTCCAGCCTGTCTCATCTTTTTTGGAAGGTCCAGCGCTCGGCCGTAACCCTTCTGTCTGTTTGGACTCTCACATACATTCGGTTAATCATAGAAAAACTAGAACAAAACTTTTTAGCCCCTTAAATTCATAAAACAGACATGGTGCAGTTATTTCCATTCTAGAAAATAAGAGTAATCACCACCATTCCTATAAATTCTGGATATTCTAACAATCTGAATCTTTTTTAAATGTTCGATGAAGCCCTTTGCTGTTCTGTTTAGAGACTCAGCTGATCATAAACCAAGTTTTGCTCTTGAACCAAGCTTCTAAACTCTTCACCTTTTTCATTTCTCAGTTAGTATTCACTTTAAAACTGATTAAAAGATAAATTAAATGAATGCCTATCAACAAATGTGGGATCTAAACTCTAGTGCTTTCTCTAAAATAATTTCCTTTCTCAATTCAGAAATGTGTGTGTGTAAGTCACAACATCCGTGACACCAAAACGGCTTTCTTTTCTCTCTTTTCTCTACACTCTGCACTGTGAGCACACACACCAAATCAGAAAGGCTTTTTTCTCTCTTTTCTACATTATGGACTGTGGGGACACAAAACCGCTCTCTCTCTTTTTTTTTTTGATTGTGTGCCAGGGCGTTGTCTCACGTATTAGATTATGCTTAAGATACGAATGAGCAGTCAGAACAAAGCCTCAATACGGTGTTCCCGTGTTGTTTGTGGCTGCCTTGTCTTTTGCACAGATTAAAAGACAAGGCAGCCATCGAATAGGGCCTGATTGTTCCTACTTGGTCAGCCGAGGAGCAAGGGGGGGGGGCAAGCGTCTCAACCAAGCAAAGCTCACCATGGGGAAGGTGGCTATGCCAACTAGGCTGATGCCCTGCTCCTGCAGTGATGGATAATCATACACTGGTTTCTCTTCATAATGTACAAGTCTTTCGCCTTTTGCTAAAGACTTCCGTGGAGAGCAGCACTAATGAGTTGTTTCTATTTTTGGCAGGCTTTAACTTTGCGGGTGAAGCCCTTTCTGTCTGTGCAAAAGAAATCTTGTTACTGTGCAGAGTGACTTCTCTGAGTAGAGTCGCCTTACTTGTTGCGACTGTGCCGATGTTTGAAGCTGGAGTGCAAAGTTGTTGCTTGAATGGTGCTCGCTGGAGCGTGTGGTAGTGTAAAGTTATACCATTTAAAAGGGCTGAAGAGTGCTCAGTGCAGCGGGTGGGCGGAGGTGCAAAGTGACACTATGGCCATAAAAAGAACACCGCTACAAGTGCGCATTGTGCCAGGAAGGGCCCTCGGACGTGAACCAGTGGACAGATATCGCTTCTCGGCCTTTTGGCTAAGATCAAGTGTAGTATCTGTTCTTATCAGTTTAATATGTGATATGTCTATGCAAGGACTACATATTAAATGGATTTTTATCAATAGGAGTTGAAAAAGGAGCTTGCTCCGTTCACTCCAAGCATCGACCCGGTACTGCAGTGCCGCTGGGAACGGTGCGCTCTCCTCTGCTCTTGTGAAAAAGCAAACAGCGGTGCAGGATGGAAGTTTCTTTTAATCTGCTGAGAAAAGAGAGTGAATGCAAAGCAGACTTTAACACGGCTCTGGGAGCGAGCCGAGTGCGGGCTAACCAGGAGAATTGCTTGAAAGAAACGCGACACCGAATGAGCGGTCAGAACAAAGCCTCAATACGGTGTTCCTGTGGTGTTTTTATAAAATGCGGTGTAAAAAAAGGTGTGAATGCCCCATAGAAAACTAAAAGGTGGAGCGGAAGTGTTCGGCTGCAAGAAGGTGTGAATGTCCGACTATATTTGGTGAAAAGCAGGTGAAGCAAGGTCTGAATGCCCAACCTTACATCATCAAAAGCGAGATCAGAGGTTTTTGGCTGCAAGAAGGCCATAGTTTGCCAAAAGGGGGCGGAGGTCTTCGGATGCAAGTGGGTGTGAATATCCCACCATACAAGTATGGTGGAGAGGAAGCTGTGAATGGCCGACCATAGTTTGCAAAAAGCGGGTGAGAAAAGGTGCGAATGTCCAACCATACATGATCAAAACAGGGAGCGGAGGTGTTTGGCTGCGACAAGGTGTGAATGTCCACCCATAATTAATGAAAAGCGGGCAACAAGTAGGTTCGAATGCCCAACCATACATCATCAAAAGCAGGAGTGGATGTGTTCGGCTACAAGAAGGTTTGTATGTCCGAGCATAGTTTGTAAAAAGCGGGTAAGAAAAGGTTCGAATGGCCGAACATACACCATCAAAAGAGGGAGCGGAGGTGTTCCGCTGTAAGACGGTGTGAATGTCCGACCATAGTTGGTAAAAAGTGGGTATGAAAAGGTTCGAATGCCCAAATTCGGCTGCAAAAAACTGTGTTCGGCTGCAAAAAGGTGTGAATGTTCGACTAAATTTTGTAAAAAGCGGGTAAGACAAGGTGCGAATGCCTGACAATGTATGATCAAAAGCGGGAGCGGAGGTGTTCAGCTGCAAGAAGGTCTAAATGTCCATTTTTAATTAATAGAAAACATGAAAGAAAATTTTCGAAAATCAATCCGCACATGATCATAAGTGGGAGAGGAGGTGTTCAGCTGCAAGAAGGTGTGAATGTCCTACCATAATTGCTGAAAAATGTGTTAGAAACGGTAAGAATGCCGGACCATACATCATCAAAAGCTAAAGAGGTGGTGTTCGGCTGCAAGTAGGTGTGAATGTCTGACTAAAGTTCAAATATATTAACAAAAGCGGGAGGAGAGGTCTTCGGATGAGTGGTCGAGAATTTCCAACCATAATCTATAAAATGCGGTGAAAAAAAAAGGTGTGATAGATACCTAAAAGGTGGAGCGGAAGTGTTCGGCTGCAAGAAGGTGTGAATGTTATATATATAGTTGGTGAAAAGCAGGAAAAGCAAGGTCTGAATGCCCAATCTTACATAATCAAAAGCGAGATCAGAGGTGTTTGGCGGCAAGAAAACGGGTAAGGTGTGAATGACCGACTAAATATCAACAAAAGTGGGGGCGGAGGTCTTCGGATGCAAGTGGGTGTGAATATCCCACCATACAAGTATGGTGGAGAGGAAGCTGTGAATGGCCGACCATAGTTTGCAAAAAGCGGGTGAGAAAAGGTGCGAATGTCCAACCATACATGATCAAAACAGGGAGCGGAGGTGTTTGGCTGCGACAAGGTGTGAATATCCACCCATAATTAATGAAAAGCGGGCAACAAGTAGGTTCGAATGCCCAACCATACATCAACAAAAGCAGGAGTGGATGTGTTTGGCTACAAGAAGGTTTGAATGTCCGAGCATAGTTTGTAAAAAGCGGGTAAGAAAAGGTGCGAATGCCTGAACATACACCATCAAAAGAGGGAGCGGAGGTGTTCCGCTGAAAGACGGTGTGAATGTCCGAACATAGTTGGTAAAAAGCGGGTAAGAAAAGGTTCGAATGCCCGAATATATACCATCAAAAGCGGAAGCGGAGGTGTTCGGCTGTAAGAAGTTGTGAACGTCCGACCAAAGTTTGTAAAAAGCAGTTAAGAAAAGGTTCGAATATCCAACCAAACATAATCAAAAGTGGGAGCAGAGCTGTTCGACTGCAAGTAGGTGTGAATGTCCACCCATAATTCCTGAAAAATGGGTAAGAAAAGGTGCGAATGCCCAACCATACATCATCAAAAGAAGAAGTGGATGTGTTCTGCTACAAGAAGGTTTGAATGTCCGACCATAGTTTGTAAAAAGTTGGTAAGAAAAAGTTCGAATGCCCGAACATACACCATCAAAAGAGGGAGCGGAGGTGTTCCGCTGTAAGATGCTGCGAATGTCCGACCATAGTTGGTAAAAAGCGGGTAAGAAAAGGTTAAAAAACCCGACTGTACACAATCAATAGCGGAAGCGGAGTTGTTCGGCTACAAGAAGGTGTGAAAGTCCACCAATAATTACTGAAAAATGGGTAAGAAAAGGTGTGAATGCCCAACTATACATCATCAAAAGCAGAAGTGGATGTGTTCGGCCACAAGAACGTTTGAATGTCCGAGCATAGTTTGTAAAAGGCAGGTAAGAAAAGGTTCGAATGCCTGTACATACACAATCAAAAGAGGGAGCGGAGGTGTTTCGCTGCAAGAAGGTGTGAATGTCCACCCATAATTAATGAAAAGCGGGCAACAAGTAGGTTCGAATGCCCAACCATACATCATCAAAAGTAGGAGTGGATGTGTTCGGCTACAAGAAGGTTTGTATGTCCGAGCATAGTTTGTAAAAAGCGGGTAAGAAAAGGTTCGAATGCCCGAACATACACCATCAAAAGAGGGAGCGGAGGTGTTCCGCTGTAAGACGGTGTGAATGTCCGACCATAGTTGGTAAAAAGTGGGTATGAAAAGGTTCGAATGCCCAAATTCGGCTGCAAAAAACTGTGTTCGGCTGCAAAAAGGTGTGAATGTTCGACTAAATTTTGTAAAAAGCGGGTAAGACAAGGTGCGAATGCCTGACAATGTATGATCAAAAGCGGGAGCGGAGGTGTTCAGCTGCAAGAAGGTCTAAATGTCCATTTTTAATTAATAGAAAACATGAAAGAAAATTTTCGAAAATCAATCCGCACATGATCATAAGTGGGAGAGGAGGTGTTCAGCTGCAAGAAGGTGTGAATGTCCTACCATAATTGCTGAAAAATGTGTTAGAAACGGTAAGAATGCCGGACCATACATCATCAAAAGCTAAAGAGGTGGTGTTCGGCTGCAAGTAGGTGTGAATGTCTGACTAAAGTTCAAATATATTAACAAAAGCAGGAGGAGAGGTCTTCGGATGAGTGGTCGAGAATTTCCAACCATAATCTATAAAATGCGGTGAAAAAAAAAGGTGTGATAGATACCTAAAAGGTGGAGCGGAAGTGTTCGGCTGCAAGAAGGTGTGAATGTTATATATATAGTTGGTGAAAAGCAGGAAAAGCAAGGTCTGAATGCCCAATCTTACATAATCAAAAGCGAGATCAGAGGTGTTTGGCGGCAAGAAAACGGGTAAGGTGTGAATGACCGACTAAATATCAACAAAAGTGGGGGCGGAGGTCTTCGGATGCAAGTGGGTGTGAATATCCCACCATACAAGTATGGTGGAGAGGAAGCTGTGAATGGCCGACCATAGTAAAAGGCGGGTGAGAGAAGGTGCGAATGTCAAACCATACATAATCAAAACAGGGAGCGGAGGTGTTCTGCTGTAAGAAGGTGTGAATGTCCAACCATAGTTGGTAAAAAGCGGGTAAGAAAAGGTTAAAATACCCGACTGTACACAATCAATAGCGGGAGCGGAGTTGTTTGGCTACTAAAAGGTGTTAAAGTCCGACCATGGTTTGTAAAAAGCGGGTAAGAAAAGGTGCGAATGTCCGACAATGTATGATCAAAAGAGGGAGTGGAAGTTTTCGGCTGCAAGAAGGTCTGAATGTCCAACCATAATTTGTAAAAACCGGGGAAGAAAAGGCTCGAAAGCCCGACTATACACCATCAAAAGTGGGAGCGGAGGTGTTCAGCTGCAAGACGGTCTGAATGTCCATCAATAATTGCTAGAAAACATGAAAGAAAATTTTCGAATATCAAACTGCACATGATCATAAGCGGGAGAGGAGGTGTTCAGCTGCAAGAAGGTGTGAATGTCTACCCATAATTACTGAAAAAAGGGTAAGAAAAGGTGCGAATGCCTAACCATACATCATCAAAAGAGGGAGCGGAGGTGTTCCGCTGTAAGACGGTGTGAATGTCCGACCATAGATGGTAAAAAGCGGGTAAGAAAAGGTTAAATTACCCGACTGTACACAATCAAAAGAGGGAGCGGAGTTGTTCAGCTAAGAGAAGGTGTGAAAGTCCAACCTTGGTTTGTAAAAAGCGGGTAAGAAAAAGTTCGTATGCCCGAATATACACCATCAAAAGCGGAAGCGGAGGTGTTCGGCTGCAAGATATTGTGAACGTCCGATCAAAGTTTGTAAAAAGCAGTTAAGAAAAGGTTCGAATATCTAACCAAACATAATCAAAAGCGGGAGCAGAGCTGTTCGACTGGAAGTAGGTGTGAATGTCAGATCATAATTTGCAAAAAGCTGATGAGAAAGGGTGAGAATGCCCGACTATACACCATCAAATGCGGTAGCGGAGTTGTTCGGCTGCAAGTAGGTGTGAATCTCCAACCATAATTGCTGAAAAATGTGTTAGAAAAGGTAAAAATGCCGGTCCATACATCATCAAAATCGGGAGAGGTGGTGTTCAGCTGCAAGAAGGTCTAAATGTCCATCAATAATTGCTAGAAAACATGAAAGAAAATTTTCGAAAATCAAACCACACATGATCATAAGTGGGAGAGGAGGTGTTCAGCTGCAAGAAGGTGTGAATGTCCACCCATAATACCTGAAAAATGGGTAAAAAAAAGGTGCGAATGCCCAACCATACATCATCAAAAGCAGGAGTGCATGTGTTCGGCTACAAGAAGGTGTGAACGTCCAACCAAAGTTTGTAAAAAGCAGTTAAGAAAAGGTTCGAATATCCAACCATACATAATCAAAAGCGGGAGCAGAGCTGTTCGACTGCAAGTAGGTGTGAATGTCAGATCATAATTTGCAAAAAGCTGATGAGAAAGGGTGAGAATGCCCGACTATACACCATCAAATGCGGGAGCGGAGTTGTTCGGCTGTGAGTAGGTGTGAATCTCCGACCATAATTGCTGAAAAATGTGTTAGAAAAGGTAAGAATGCCGGTCCATACATCATCAAAAGCGAGAGAGGTTGTGTTCGGCTGCAAGTAGGTGTGAATGTCCAGCCATAATTACTCACAAACGGGTAAGAAAAGGTAGTATTGCCAGACCATATATGATCAAAACAGGGAGCGGAGGTGGTTCAGCTGCAAGAAGGTTTGAATGTCCGACTAAAGTTCAAATATATTAACAAAAGCGGGAGGAGAGGTCTTCGGATGAGAGTGGTTGAAAATTTCCAACCATAATGTATAAAATGCGGTGAAAAAAAGGTGTGATAGAACACTAAAAGGTGGAGCGGAAGTGTTCGGCTGCAAGAAGGTGTGAATGTCCGACTATATTTGGTGAAAAGCAGGTGAAGCAAGGTCTGAATGCCCAACCTTACATCATCAAAAGCGAGATCAGAGGTGTTTGGCTGCAAGAAGGCCATAGTTTGCCAAAAGCGGGTAAGGTGCGAATGTCCGACTAAATATCAACAAAATTTGGGGCGGAGGTCTTCGGATGCAAGTGGGTGTGAATATCCCACCATACAAGTATGGTGGAGAGGAAGCTGTGAATAGCCGACCATAGTTTGGAAAAAGCGGGTAAGAAAAGGTTTGAATGCCCGAACATACACCATCAAAAGAGGGAGCGGAGGTGTTCCGCTGTACGAAGGTGTGAATGTCCGACCATAGTTGGTAAAAAGCGGGTAAGAAAAGGTTAAAATACCCAACTGTACACAATCAATAGCGGGAGCGGATGTGTTCGGCTACAAGAAGGTGTGAAAGTCCGACCATGGTTTGTAAAAAGCGGGTAAGAAAAGGTGCGAATGTCCGACAATGTATGATCAAAAGAGAGAGCGGAGGTTTTCGGATACAAGAAGGTTTGAATGTCCGACCATAGTTTGTAAAAAGCGGGTAAGAAAAGCTTCGAATGCCCGACTATACACCATCAAAAGCTGGAGCAGAGGTGTTCCGCTGTAAGACGTGTGAATGTCCGACCATAGTTGGTAAAAAGCGGGTAAGAAAAGGTTAAAATACCCGACTGTACACAATCAATAGCGGGAGCGGAGTTGTTCGGCTACAAGAAGGTGTGAAAGTCCGACCATGGTTTGTAAAAAGCAGTTAAGAAAAGGTTCGAATATCCAACCAAACATAATCAAAAGCGGGAGCAGAGCTGTTCGACTGCAAGTAGGTGTGAATGTCCAGCCATAATTACTCACAAACGGGGGAAGAAAAGGTAGTATTGCCAGACCATAGATGATCAAAACAGGGAGCGGAGGTTCAGCTGCAAGGTGTGAATGTCTGACTATAGTTTGTAAAAAGCGGGTAAGACAAGGTGCGAATGCCCAACAATGTATGATCAAAAGAGAGAGCGGAGGTGTTCGGCTGCAAGGTCTGAATGTCCAACCATAATTTGTAAAAACCGGGTAAGAAAAGGCTCGAAAGCCCGACTATACATCATCAAAAGCGGGAGCGGAGGTGTTCAGCTGCAAGAAGGTGTGAATGTTCGACTAAAGTTTGTAAAAAGCTGGTAAGACAAGGAGCGATGTCCCGACATTGTATGATCAAAAGCGGGAGCGGAGGTGTCCAGCTGTGAGTAGGTGTGAATGTCCGACCATAATTGCTGAAAAATGTGTTAGAAAAGGTAAGAATACTGGACCATACATCATCAAAAGCGGGAGAGGTGGTGTTCGGCTGCAAGAAGGTGTGAAAGTCCGACAATGGTTTGTAAAAAGCGGGTAAAAAAAGGTTCGAATGCCCGAATATACATCATCAAAAGCGGAAGTGGAGGTGTTCGGATGCAAGAAGGTGTGAACGTCCGACCAAAGTTTGTAAAAAGCAGTGAAAAGCGAGAAAAAGCATTTCGTGAGTTCTGCATGATTTGGGATTTTGCTTATAAAATGCATTACTTCACTCAAACTATGTTAAAACTGCTTTGTCCTTCCATATTCATCAATGTCTAGATCGACTTCAACAAAGAAAAACATTGGACTTTGCAGTAGAAGAAGTTGAAATCCATCTACACATTGATAAATATGAAGGACAAAGCAGTTCCCACTTGCCCATAAGAAAATAAGCTTATTCTCGGATTCCTGATCCTTCAGTGTTGCTCTTTCTTCTACTGCAAAATACAATGTTGTTCTTTGTTGAAGTCGATCTAGACATTGATAAATATGAAGGAAAAAGCAGTTTTAACTTGGTTTAAGTGAATGAATTCATTTTATACATAAAATCCGAAATCGTGCAGAACTCATGAAAATAAGCTTATTCTCGGATTCCTAAAACTTTTGATTGGCTCTTTCTTTTATTGCAAAGTACAACGTGTTTTTTTTGTTTAAATCTATCGAGACATTGATAAATATGAAGGTAAAAGCCGTTTTAACATAGTTTGAGTGAAGGAATTAATTTTATAGATAAAATCCCAAATCATGCAGAACTCCTCAAAAGGGAGGTATGGCTTAATCACAAGTGTGGCTCTTTCTCATTCAGGGTAATATGAGGAAGTTTATGCTTGAAATATATGTAGAAATGGGTACATATGAAGGACAAAGCAGTGTTAACTTAGTTTGCGTGAAGAAATTAATTTTATACATAAAATCCGAAATCGTGCAGAACTCATGAAAATAAGCTTATTCTCGGATTCCTAAAACTTTTGATTTGCACTTTCTTTTACTGCAAAGTACAACGATGTTTTTTGTTGAAATCTATCTAGACATTGATAAACACCAGCCGAAACTCTGCTGCCGCTTTTGATAATTTATGGTTGGGCATTCTTACCTTTTCTTACCCGCTTTTTACAAATTATGATCTTACATTCACACCTACTTGCAGTCGAACAACTTCTCATCCACTTATGATCATGTGCGGTTGGGCTTTCGCACCTTTTCTTACCCATTTTTCAGTAATTATGGGTGGACATTCAGACCTTCTTGCAGCCGAAAACCTCCGCTCCTCTTTTGATCATACATTGTCGGAAATTGACACCTTGTCTTACCCGCTTTTTACAAACTTTAGTCGGACATTCAAACCTTCTTGCAGCTGAACCGCCTCCGCTCCCTGTTTTGATCATATATGGTCTGGTAATAGTACCTTTTCTTACCCGTTTGTGAGTAATTATGGCTGGACATTCACACCTTCTTGCAGCCGAACACAACCTCTCCCGCTTTTGATGATATATGGTCCGGCATTCTAGTCTTTTCTATCACATTTTTCAGCAATTATGATCTGATATTCACACCTACTTGCAGTCGAACAGCTCTGCTCCCGGTTTTGATTATGTTCGGTTGGATATTAAAACCTTTTCTTAACTGCTTTTTACAAACTTTGGTCGGACGTTCACACCTTCTTGCAGCCGAACACCCCCGCTTCCGCTTTTGATGGTATATATTCGGGTATTCGAACCTTCTCTTACCCGCTTTTTACAAACCATGGTTGGACTTTCATACCTTCTTGTAGCTGAACAACTCCACTCCTAATTTTGATGATTTATAGTTGGACATTCGCATCTTTTCCTATCCATTTTTCAGTAATTATGGGTGGATATTCACATCTTCTTGCAGCTGAACACCTCCTCTCCCGCTAATGATCATGTAAGGTTTGATATTCGAAAATTTTCTTTCATGTTTTAAAGCAATTATTAATGGACATTCAAACCTACTTGCAGCCGAACACCACCTCTCCCGCTTTTGATGATGTATGGACCGGCATTCTTACCTTTTCTAACACATTTTTCAGCAATTATGGTTGGAGAATCACACTTACTCACAGCCGAACAACTCCGCTACGGCATTTGATGGTGTATAGTCGGGCATTCTCACCCTTTCTCATCAGCTTTTTGCAAATTATGATCTGACATTCACACCTACTTGCAGTCGAACAGCTCTGCTCCCGCTTTTGATTATGTATGGTTGGATATTCGAACCTTTTCTTAACTGCTTTTTACAAACTTTGGTTGTACGTTCACACCTTCTTGTAGCTGAACACATGCACTCCTGCTTTTGATGATGTATGGTTGGGCATTCGCACCTTTTTTTTACCCATTTTTCAGGTATTATGGGTGGACATTCACACCTTCTTGCAGCTGAACACCTCCTCTCCCACTTATGATCATGTGTGGTTTGATTTTCGAAAATTTTCTTTCATGTTTTCTAGCAATTATTGATGGACATTTAGACCTTCTTTCAGCTGAACACCACCTCTCCCGATTTTGATTATGTATGGACCGGTATTTTTACCTTTTCTAACACATTTTTCAGCAATTATGGTTGGAGATTCACACCTACTCACAGCCGAACAACTCCGCTACCGCATTTGATGGTGTATAGTCGGGCATTCTCACCCTTTCTCATCAGCTTTTTGCTAATTATGATCTGACATTCACACCTACTTTCAGTCGAACAGCTCTGCTCCCGCTTTTGATTATGTTTGGTTAGATATTCGAACCTTTTCTTAACTGCTTTTTACAAACTTTGGTTGGACGTTCACAATATCTTGCAGCCGAACACCTCCGCTTCCGCTTTTGATGGTGTATATTCGGGCATACGAACCTTTTCTTACCCGCTTTTTACAAACCAAGGTCGGACTTTCACACCTTCTCTTAGCTGAACAACTCCGCTCCCTCTTTTGATTGTGTACAGTCGGGTAATTTAACCTTTTCTTACCCGCTTTTTACCATCTATGGTCGGACATTCACACCGTCTTACAGCGGAACACCTCCGCTCCCTCTTTTGATGATGTATGGTTAGGCATTCGCACCTTTTCTTATCCATTTTTCAGTAATTATGGGTAGACATTCACACCTTCTTGCAGCTGAACACCTCCTCTCCCGCTTATGATCATGTGCAGTTTGATATTTGAAAATTTTCTTTCATGTTTTCTAGCAATTATTGATGGACATTCAGACCGTCTTGCAGCTGAACACCTCCGCTTCCACTTTTGATGGTGTATAGTCGGGCTTTCGAGCCTTTTCTTCCCCGGTTTTTACAAATTATGGTTGGACATTCAGACCTTCTTACAGCCGAAAACTTCCACTCCCTCTTTTGATCATACATTGTCGGGCATTCGCACCTTTTCTTACCCGGTTTTTACAAACCATGGTCGGACTTTCACACCTTTTAGTAGCCGAACAACTCCGCTCCCGCTATTGATTGTGTACAGTCGGGTATTTTAACCTTTTCTTACCCGCTTTTTACCAACTAAGGTTGGACATTCACACCTTCTTACAGCAGAACACCTCCGCTCCCTGTTTTGATTATGTATGGTTTGACATTCGCACCTTCTCTCACCCGCCTTTTACTATGGTCGGCCATTCACAGCTTCCTCTCCACCATACTTGTATGGTGGGATATTCACACCCACTTGCATCCGAAGACCTCCGCCCCCACTTTTGTTGATATTTAGTCGGTCATTCGCACCTTACCCGCTTTTGGCAAACTATGGCCTTCTTGCAGCCAAACACCTCTGATCTCGCTTTTGATGATGTAAGGTTGGGCATTCAGACCTTGCTTCACCTGCTTTTCACCAAATATAGTCGGACATTCACACCCACTTGCATCCGAAGACCTCCGCCCCAAATTTTGTTGATATTTAGTCGGACATTCGCACCTTACCCGCTTTTGGCAAACTATGGCCTTCTTGCAGCCAAACACCTCTGATCTCGCTTTTGATGATGTAAGGTTGGGCATTCAGACCTTGCTTCACCTGCTTTTCACCAAATATAGTCGGACATTCACACCTTCTTGCAGCCGAACACTTCCGCTCCACCTTTTAGTGTTCTATCACACCTTTTTTTCACCGCATTTTATACATTATGGTTGGAAATTTTCAACCACTCTCATCCGAAGACCTCTCCTCCCGCTTTTGTTAATATATTTGAACTTTAGTCGGACATTCAAACCTTCTTGCAGCTGAACCACCTCCGCTCCCTGTTTTGATCATATATGGTCTGGCAATACTACCTTTTCTTACCCGTTTGTGAGTAATTATGGCTGGACATTCACACCTACTTGCAGCCGAACACAACCTCTCTCGCTTTTGATGATGTATGGACCGGCATTCTTACCTTTTCTAACACATTTTTCAGCAATTATGGTCGGAGATTCACACCTACTCACAGCCGAACAACTCCGCTCCCGCATTTGATGGTGTATAGTCGGGCATTCTCACCCTTTCTCATCAGCTTTTTGCAAATTATGATCTGACATTCACACCTACTTGCAGTCGAACAGCTCTGCTCCCGCTTTTGATTATGTATGGTTGGATATTTGAACCTTTTCTTAACTGCTTTTTACAAACTTTGGTTGGACGTTCACACCTTCTTGTAGCCGAACACATGCACTCCTGCTTTTGATGATGTATGGTTGGGCATTCGCACCTTTTTTTTACCCATTTTTCAGGTATTATGGGTGGACATTCACACCTTCTTGCAGCTGAACACCTCCTCTCCCACTTATGATCATGTGTGGTTTGATTTTCGAAAATTTTCTTTCATGTTTTCTAGCAATTATTGATGGACATTTAGACCTTCTTGCAGCTGAACACCACCTCTCCCGATTTTGATGATGTATGGACCGGCATTTTTACCTTTTCTAACACATTTTTCAGCAATTATGGTTGGAGATTCACACCTACTCACAGCCGAACAACTCCGCTCCCGCATTTGATGATGTAAAGTCGGGCATTCTCACCCTTTCTCATCAGCTTTTTGCAAATTATGATCTGACATTCACACCTACTTGCAGTCGAAAAGCTCTGCTCCCACTTTTGATTATGTTTGGTTGGATATTCGAACCTTTTCTTAACTGCTTTTTACATATTTTGGTTGGACGTTCACACCTTTTTGTAGCCGAACACTTCCACTCCTGCTTTTGATGATGTATGGTTGGGCATTCACACCTTTTTTTTGCCCATTTTTCAGGAATTATTGGTGGACATTCACACCTTGCAGCTGAACACCTCCTATCCCACTTATGATCATGTGTGGTTTGATTTTCGAAAAGTTTCTTTCATGTTTTCTAGCAATTATTGATGGACATGTAGACCTTCTTGCAGCTGAACACCTCCGCTCCCGCTTTTGATCATACATTGTCAGGCATTCGCACCTTGTCTTACCCACTTTTTACAAACTTTAGTCGAACAGTCACACCTACTTGCAGCCGAACACAACCTCTCTCGCTTTTGATGATGTATGGACCGGCATTCTTACCTTTTCTAACACATTTTTCAGCAATTATGGTCGGAGATTCACACCTACTCACAGCCGAACAACTCCGCTCCCGCATTTGATGGTGTATAGTCGGGCATTTTCACCCTTTCTCATCAGCTTTTTGCAAATTATGATCTGACATTCACACCTACTTGCAGTCGAACAGCTCTGCTCCCGCTTTTGATTATGTTTGGTTGGATATTCGAACCTTTTCTTAACTGCTTTTTACAAACTTTGGTTGGACGTTCACACCTTCTTGTAGCCGAACACATGCACTCCTGCTTTTGATGATGTATGGTTGGGCATTCGCACCTTTTTTTTACCCATTTTTCAGGTATTATGGGTGGACATTCACACCTTCTTGCAGCTGAACACCTCCCCTCCCACTTATGATCATGTGTGGTTTGATTTTCGAAAATTTTCTTTCTTGTTTTCTAGCAATTATTGATGGACATTTAGACCTTCTTGCAGCTGAACACCACCTCTCCCGATTTTGATGATGTATGGACCGGCATTTTTACCTTTTCTAACACATTTTTCAGCAATTATGGTTGGAGATTCACACCTACTCACAGCCGAACAACTCCGCTACCGCATTTGATGGTGTATAGTCGGGCATTCTCACCCTTTCTCATCAGCTTTTTGCAAATTATGATCTGACATTCACACCTACTTCCAGTCGAACAGCTCTGCTCCCGCTTTTGATTATGTTTGGTTAGATATTCGAACCTTTTCTTAACTGCTTTTTACAAACTTTGGTCGGACGTTCACAATATCTTGCAGCCGAACACCTCCGCTCCCGCTTTTGATGGTGTATATTCGGGCATACGAACCTTTTCTTACCCGCTTTTTTACAAACCAAGGTCGGACTTTCACACCTTCTCTTAGCTGAACAACTCCGCTCCCTCTTTTGATTGTGTACAGTCGGGTAATTTAACCTTTTCTTACCCGCTTTTTCACCATCTTTTAGTGTTCTATGAGGCATTCACATATTTTCTTTCACCGTATTTTATAGATTATGGTTGGAAATTCTCACCCACTCTCATCCGAAGACCTCTCCTCCCGCTTTTGTTAATATATAGTCGGGCATTCGAACCTTTTCTTACCCGCTTTTTACAAATTATGGTCAAACATTCACACCTACTTGCAGCTGAATACTTCCGCTCCACCTTTTAGGTATGTATGGTTGGCATTTGCACTTCTTTTTATACTGATTGCTGAAGATTAAGTTGTTCTTTCTCAAACTACAATTTTTTTTAATTGTTGAAACTTGATTTGAAGTGGATAGATAAGGAGGACAAACAGTTTTAAGTCAGGCTGATAGAAGGAATTAATTTTATAGCAAAATCTGTATTTCGTCATATGTCGAGAGATGCTTATTGCTGAAGAAGTTCTTTCTCATTCTACAAAGTACAACGTTGTTTATCGTTGAAACTTGATTAGACATGAATAAATATGAAGGACAAAGCAGTCTTAACTTGGTTTGAGTTAATGAATTCGTTTTATAGGAGAATCCGAATTCGTGCATAACTCATAAAATAGAGCTTATTTTCGGATTCCTGAAGAATGAGTCTGGTTCTTTCTCATAATACAAAGTTTGTTGTTTATTGTTGAAACTTCATCAGAAGTGAAGAAATAAATGAATGCCTATCAACAAATGTGGGATCTAAACTCTACTGCTTCCTCTAAAATAATTTCCTTTCTCAATTTAGAAATGTGTGTGTGTAAGTCACAACACCCGTGACACCAAAACGGCTTTCTTTTCTCTACACTCTGCACTATGAGCACACACACCAAATCAGAAAGGCTTTTTTCTCTCTTTTCTACATTATGGACTGTGGGGACACAAAACCGCTCTCTCTCTTTTTTTTTTTTTATCGTGTGCCAGGGCGTTGTCTCACGTATTAGATTATGCTTAAGATACGAATGGGTTTATCAGTCACATCAGAATCCATACATACTGATCCTCCCGTAATAAAATGGTCGGATCTTATCAAACACACTTTGTTTCTTGTGACAATCAAGTCAGCGAAACAGCGTATACACGTCAAGACACTGAATCAAGTTTGCCACAAGAACTCATAAGTTTGGCAGTATTGCTCTGCCGTCAGCAATCATACACCCATTTTATTTTCGTGAGACATGTGCAAGCACCTGTTCATCTACTGTTCTATCACTATGAATTAGTGATCTATTATCAATAAGGATACTTCTACAACTACTATCAAAGTATGTCCGGACTTCTTATGTTGTCAGTTGCTATATATGAATAAGTGGGTAGCTACTGACAAGCATTAAGCATGTCACACAGCCCAAACATATAACATTTCAGGACACACCACACAGTTAACAACCACAGTGAAGCGTGTCAAAGCCCAAACATGTAACATTCAACAGGACACTTACACAACACATTCAAATCAAACAGTCAGACAACATACAAGAACATATACCCCAGCCGGCATTGCTCCCTGCCTATTTTCGTACAGCACACTATGTGTGCGCACACCTTTATTCACAAACTCTTCAACTTATACTCTTTTACCGAAGCTGCTACAGCTCGATTGGCCGAATACCCTTTGATCCTATTTCGGTGAATTTGACATCTGCCTTACATATAACAGATTAGCGGTTTAGCAGTTTTAATTTAGTTTGAGTGAAGGAATTCATTTTATAGCAAAATCCGAAATCGTGAAGAACTCATGAAAGTAAGCTTATTCTCGGATTCCTGAAACTTTAGATTTGCTCTTTCTTTTACTGCAAAGTACAACGTTGTTTTTTTTGTTTAAATCTTTCTAGACATGGTAAATATTAAGGACAAAGCAGTTTTCACATAGTTTGAGTGAAGGAATTAATTTTATAGATAAAATCCCAAGAGTCTGCTGAGAAAAGAGAGTGAATGCGAAGTAGACTTTAACACGGCTATGGGAGCGAGCCGAGTGTGGGCTAACCGGGAGAATTGCTTGAAAGAAACGCGACACCGAATGAGCGATCAGAACAAAGCCTCAATACGGGATTCTCGTGGTGTTTTTGTTGCTGCCTTGTCTTTTGCACAGAGTAAAAGACAAGGCAGCCATCGAATAGGGCCCGATTGTTCCTACTTGGTCAGCCGAGGAGCAAGGGGGGGGGGCAAGCGTCTCAACCAAGCAAAGCTCACCATGGGGAAGGTGGCTATGCCAACTAGCCTGATGCCCTGCTCCCGCAGTGACGGATAATCGTACTCTGGTTTCTCTTCATAACTCTTTCTCATAAGTCTTTCGCCTTTTACTAAAGATTTCTGTGGAGAGCAGCACTAATGAGTTGTTTCTATTTTTGGCAGGCTTTACCTTTGCGGGTGAAGCCCTTTCTGTCTGTGCAAAAGAAATCTTCTTACTGTGCAGAGTGACTTCTCTGAGTAGAGTCGCCTTACTTGTTGCGACTGTGCCGATGTTCGAAGCTGGAGTGCAAAGTTGTTGCTTGAATGGTGCTTGCTGGAGCGTGCGGGAGTGCAAAGTTATACCATTTAAAAGGGCTGAAGAGTGCTCAGTGCAGCGGGTGGGCGACACTTTGGCCACCTTGAAAACCGAGGTTACATCCACTACCAGGGGCAGCCCAAGTTCTGCCGCAAGTGTGGTGAGCATGGACACCTGGTTGAGGCTTGTACCAAGGTGTTATGTGGGAAGAGAAGAGAAATTGGGCAAACTTTTGGAGAGTGTCCAAATGGCAGGAAATGTAATCTCTGTGGAGAATTAAATCACCTCTTCAGAGATTGCCCTAAATCTTTTGCCAACAAATTAAAGACGGTAAAGCCACAGTCAAGCCAACAAAGAGAAGGACCAAAGGTGGCAGTTGGTGAACAAAGTGAAGAGGTTGACCCAATAAATTCAAACTTCCCGCCAAAAGCTTGGATTGGAAGTGAGGAGCAAAAAGGGGAGGGGCCTGTAGAGGCCTCACCACTCAGTGTTGAAGTCTGTGAGAATTCACAGGCAGAGGGTGGAGCTACGCTAAATGAGGAGGAAGAGCAGACAGGTGAGTCTAGTGAAGATACTCACCTCCCCGAAGGTCAACAGCCGAAGAGGACGGCATCTGAGCCTCTGATTCCCCAGTGGTATCAGAGAAGAGGGGAAGGGTTAGGTCCCTTTCAGACAGTTCTTCAGTGGAAGAACCTAGAGTCTTCCCCTCCGACTCACCAAATGAGGTCTCCTTTTTAACTTCAGCTCTGCAATCAACCCCCAGGGACTCAAAGTTAAATGCAACATTGCGTCAGAGGCCAACACCGAGAGTCCGAAAAGGAAATATAGATCACCCTACTCACTTTTCACCTAAAGAAATGAAGGAAGAGCTAGTTTCCCAAGAAATAACCTGTGTGTAATTTGTTTTGATAACTTAGAAAAACGAAAATGACATACCTACTTTCCTTTATGCTTTTAATGGTTCTCACCTTCTCAACACTAAATGTGAGAAGTGTGAAATCAAAGACAAGAGCCCAGAGTATTTTATCCTTCTTAGACTCCATAAAATCAGATGTGTTTTTAATACAAGAATGTGGACTACCTTTTTTAAAAAACCATAGACAATGGGAGGAAATGTGGCCCCATTTATCGATATGGAGTGGCTCAAATCAAAATAAAAATGATGGTGTGGCCATTCTAATTAAAAATCCGCATGTTCTGGTGAAAGGTAGCACAGTGGTGAGAGACGGACGGGCACTTTTAGCACACTTGAATTTTATGGGGCAAGACTTTAACCTCTTAAATATTTATGGTTTCAATGGAAAAAATTAAAGGTATGACCTTTTAGAAGATATACAGCTTTACATGCTAGGGCAAGTACCTTTAGTTGTAGGAGGGGATTTTAACTGTATCTTGAGCAGGAAAGATAGAAAAAGAGCAGGGGTAGATTTTAAAGTGGATAAGACTTTGATTTTATTTCAGGGCATATGCAGGGATTTTAAGCTTACTGACTGTTTTAAAACCATGCATCCCAGAGAGGAGGGCTTCACCTGGTTTAGTCATGATGGCACCAGAGCCTCTCGCATTGATTATTTCTTTACTAGAGATTGCCCACCCACTGATGTTAGATTAACCCCTGTTTTCTTTTCAGACCACCTTATGCTCTCCTGCACCCTTTCACCCCCTTCTGGTGTGACGGTAGGAAGTGGTCTGTGGAAACTCAACTGTTCCCTGTTGGAGGATGAAATCATAGTCAGTCAGTACAGGGAATGTTATAAAGAGTGGCAGACCCTTCAAGACCTCTACGAAACACATGCACAATGGTGGGAAATGGTGAAGGAAACGACCCAGACTTTTTTTAAACAGCAAGGTAAACGTAAAAAAAGGAAAGAGAATAGATGTATGATGGGACTACATAAACGCTTACAGCGCTACTTTAAACTAAATCAGTGTGGCATAGACTTTAAAGAAGAAATCAAAGATGTCAAAAAGGAAATGTCAGTTTTAGCAGAAATAAAGAGTAAAGGAATTTTTGTAAGAAGCAGGGAGCAGGAAATTGAGGAAGGTGAAAAAGAAAGAAAGTTATAAATAAAAAGGAGTGTATTCAAAATCTAAAAAGAGAAGATGGGTTTTTAACAAAATCCACACAAGAGATGATTGAAACTGTACATACCTTTTATAGTAACATGTACAAAGAGAAACCAGTGCACTTGGAAACATCGGCAGAAATCTTAAAATTCGTTGACAAAACCGTAAAAGAGAATGCACACTTGAAACAGAATTTTACTGCTTTAGAGTAAAAAAAATGCCTAACAGGTTTTAAGAGAAGTCGAGCTCCGGGTTTAGACGGGCTTCCTGCAGAATTCTATCTGACCTATTGGGACCTTTTATCATCAGACATTTTAGATGTTTTTAAAGATTTTGAAAAACTCGACCGACTGCCTGATAGTTTTAGAGTGGGACACAAAACCGCTCTCTCTCTTTTTTTTTTTTATCGTGTGCCAGGGCGTTGTCTCACGTATTAGATTATGCTTAAGATACGAATGGGTTTATCAGTCACATCAGAATCCATACATACTGATCCTCCCGTAATAAAATGATCGGATCTTATCAAACACACTTTGTTTCTTGTGACAATCAAGTCAGCGAAACAGCGTATACACGTCAAGACACTGAATCAAGTTTGCCACAAGAACTCATAAGTTTGGCAGTATTGCTCTGCCGTCAGCAATCATACACCCATTTTATTTTCGTGAGACATGTGCAAGCACCTGTTCATCTACTGTTCTATCACTATGAATTAGTGATCTATTATCAATAAGGATACTTCTACAACTACTATCAAAGTATGTCCGGACTTCTTATGTTGTCAGT
Organism: Leuresthes tenuis; assembly: GCF_036924035.1. Lineage (NCBI taxonomy): Eukaryota > Metazoa > Chordata > Actinopteri > Atheriniformes > Atherinopsidae > Leuresthes > Leuresthes tenuis. The sequence continues at coordinate 1,393 of NW_027325596.1, read as the reverse complement.
TGCTATATATGAATAAGTGGGTAGCTACTGACAAGCATTAAGCATGTCACACAGCCCAAACATATAACATTTCAGGACACACCACACAGTTAACAACCACAGTGAAGCGTGTCAAAGCCCAAACATGTAACATTCAACAGGACACTTACACAACACATTCAAATCAAACAGTCAGACAACATACAAGAACATATACCCCAGCCGGCATTGCTCCCTGCCTATTTTCGTACAGCACACTATGTGTGCGCACACCTTTATTCACAAACTCTTCAACTTATACTCTTTTACCGAAGCTGCTACAGCTCGATTGGCCGAATACCCTTTGATCCTATTTCGGTGAATTTGACATCTGCCTTACATATAACAGATTAGCGGTTTAGCAGTTTTAATTTAGTTTGAGTGAAGGAATTCATTTTATAGCAAAATCCGAAATCGTGAAGAACTCATGAAAGTAAGCTTATTCTCGGATTCCTGAAACTTTAGATTTGCTCTTTCTTTTACTGCAAAGTACAACGTTGTTTTTTTTGTTTAAATCTTTCTAGACATGGTAAATATTAAGGACAAAGCAGTTTTCACATAGTTTGAGTGAAGGAATTAATTTTATAGATAAAATCCCAAGAGTCTGCTGAGAAAAGAGAGTGAATGCGAAGTAGACTTTAACACGGCTATGGGGGCTAACCGGGAGAATTGCTTGAAAGAAACGCGACACCGAATGAGCGATCAGAACAAAGCCTCAATACGGGATTCTCGTGGTGTTTTTGTTGCTGCCTTGTCTTTTGCACAGAGTAAAAGACAAGGCAGCCATCGAATAGGGCCCGATTGTTCCTACTTGGTCAGCCGAGGAGCAAGGGGGGGGGGGGGGGGGCAAGCGTCTCAACCAAGCAAAGCTCACCATGGGGAAGGTGGCTATGCCAACTAGCCTGATGCCCTGCTCCCGCAGTGACGGATAATCGTACTCTGGTTTCTCTTCATAACTCTTTCTCATAAGTCTTTCGCCTTTTACTAAAGATTTCTGTGGAGAGCAGCACTAATGAGTTGTTTCTATTTTTGGCAGGCTTTACCTTTGCGGGTGAAGCCCTTTCTGTCTGTGCAAAAGAAATCTTCTTACTGTGCAGAGTGACTTCTCTGAGTAGAGTCGCCTTACTTGTTGCGACTGTGCCGATGTTCGAAGCTGGAGTGCAAAGTTGTTGCTTGAATGGTGCTTGCTGGAGCGTGCGGGAGTGCAAAGTTATACCATTTAAAAGGGCTGAAGAGTGCTCAGTGCAGCGGGTGGGCGACACTTTGGCCACCTTGAAAACCGAGGTTACATCCACTACCAGGGTCAGCCCAAGTTCTGCCGCAAGTGTGGTGAGCATGGACACCTGGTTGAGGCTTGTACCAAGGTGTTATGTGG
>NW_027325595.1:35000-36279 GCF_036924035.1 Leuresthes tenuis | reverse complement strand
CCTGGTACTTTTAGACACTTTGTCATTTTTCTGACTTTTTGAGCTGGTGCCCCTGGTATTTTTAGACACTTTGTCATTTTTCTGCCTTTTTTTGAGCTGGCGCCCCTGGTATTTTTAGACACTTTGTCATTTTTCTGACTTTTTGAGCTGGCGCCTCTGGTACTTTTAGACACTTTGTCATTTTTCTGACTTTTTGAGCTGGTGCCCCTGGTACTTTTAGACACTTTGTCATTTTTCTGCCTTTTTGAGCTGGTGCCCCTGGTATTTTTAGACACTTTGCCATTTTTCTGACTTTTTGAGCTGGCGCCTCTGGTACTTTTAGACACTTTGTCATTTTTCTGCCTTTTTTTGAGCTGGCGCCCCTGGTATTTTTAGACACTTTGTCATTTTTCTGCCTTTTTGAGCTTGCGCCCCTGGTACTTTTAGACACTTTGTCATTTTTCTGCCTTTTTGAGCTGGTGCCCCTGGTATTTTTAGACACTTTGCCATTTTTCTGACTTTTTGAGCTGGCGCCCCTGATACTTTTAGACACTTTGTCATTTTTCTGACTTTTTAAGCTTGGGACCCTTGTACTTTTGGAAACTCTCTCATTTGTTCTGACTTCAGCTCCTGCCCCATGTATTATTCCAGGCTCCCCTGCCTGCACAGCCTCCCCACACTCAAGCAGCCCTCCCCGGTGTCACACACACACACACACACACACACACACACACACACACACACACACACACACACACACACACACACACACACACACCTCTCTCACAAGCCCCTTGGTTCTTCATGATGCTCAGTAAAAGAGCCAGGCCTCCCTGCCTGCACAGCCTCCCCACACTTAAGCAGCACTCCCCGGTGTCACACTCTTCTCCCAAGCCCCCTGGTGCTTCATGATGCTCAGTAAAAGAGCCAGGCCTCCCTGCCTGCACAGCCTCCCCACACTTAAGCACCCCTCCCCGGTGTCACACTCTTCTCCCAAGCCCCCTGGTGCTTCATGATGCTCAGGAAAAGAGCCAGGCCTCCCTGCCTGCACAGCCTCCCCACACTTAAGCAGCACTCCCCGGTGTCACACTCTTCTCCCAAGCCCCCTGGTGCTTCATGATGCTCAGTAAAAGAGCCAGGCCTCCCTGCCTGCACAGCCTCCCCACACTTAAGCAGCACTCCCCGGTGTCACACTCTTCTCCCAAGCCCCCTGGTGCTTCATGATGCTCAGTAAAAGAGCCAGGCCTCCCTGCCTGCACAGCCTCCCCACACTTAAGCAGCACTCCCCGGTGTCACACTC
>NW_027325595.1:20000-22500 GCF_036924035.1 Leuresthes tenuis | reverse complement strand
CAGATTCTCCCTCCTCCCGAGAGCCAGGGTGATGACTATGGAGCCCAGCAATGGCCCCTGGTACGTGTCTGAGCCCCAAAGAACATCACCCGATATCGGGCTTGGCTTCAATCTGTCAAACTCTGTTTCCTAAAAACCAGGTTTCTGAAATCGGGCAGGTGGTAATTTCCTCAGACTCCAATTACCTCGTCGGACGGGAGAAGGGGCCTTCGACGCACTCCGCCCATCTCCCCTTCTCCCGTCTTGAAACAGAAATTTTTCTGAATTTTTCGCCTGGCGCCCCTGGTACTTTTAGACACTTTGTCATTTTTCTGACTTTTTGAGCTGGTGCCCCTGGTATTTTTAGACACTTTGTCATTTTTCTGCCTTTTTTTGAGCTGGCGCCCCTGGTATTTTTAGACACTTTGTCATTTTTCTGACTTTTTGAGCTGGCGCCTCTGGTACTTTTAGACACTTTGTCATTTTTCTGACTTTTTGAGCTGGTGCCCCTGGTACTTTTAGACACTTTGTCATTTTTCTGCCTTTTTGAGCTGGTGCCCCTGGTATTTTTAGACACTTTGCCATTTTTCTGACTTTTTGAGCTGGCGCCTCTGGTACTTTTAGACACTTTGTCATTTTTCTGCCTTTTTTTGAGCTGGCGCCCCTGGTATTTTTAGACACTTTGTCATTTTTCTGCCTTTTTGAGCTTGCGCCCCTGGTACTTTTAGACACTTTGTCATTTTTCTGCCTTTTTGAGCTGGTGCCCCTGGTATTTTTAGACACTTTGCCATTTTTCTGACTTTTTGAGCTGGCGCCCCTGATACTTTTAGACACTTTGTCATTTTTCTGACTTTTTAAGCTTGGGACCCTTGTACTTTTGGAAACTCTCTCATTTGTTCTGACTTCAGCTCCTGCCCCATGTATTATTCCAGGCTCCCCTGCCTGCACAGCCTCCCCACACTCAAGCAGCCCTCCCCGGTGTCACACACACACACACACACACACACACACACACACACACACACACACACACACACACACACACACACACACACACACACACACTCTCTCACAAGCCCCTTGGTTCTTCATGATGCTCAGTAAAAGAGCCAGGCCTCCCTGCCTGCACAGCCTCCCCACACTTAAGCAGCACTCCCCGGTGTCACACTCTTCTCCCAAGCCCCCTGGTGCTTCATGATGCTCAGTAAAAGAGCCAGGCCTCCCTGCCTGCACAGCCTCCCCACACTTAAGCACCCCTCCCCGGTGTCACACTCTTCTCCCAAGCCCCCTGGTGCTTCATGATGCTCAGGAAAAGAGCCAGGCCTCCCTGCCTGCACAGCCTCCCCACACTTAAGCAGCACTCCCCGGTGTCACACTCTTCTCCCAAGCCCCCTGGTGCTTCATGATGCTCAGTAAAAGAGCCAGGCCTCCCTGCCTGCACAGCCTCCCCACACTTAAGCAGCACTCCCCGGTGTCACACTCTTCTCCCAAGCCCCCTGGTGCTTCATGATGCTCAGTAAAAGAGCCAGGCCTCCCTGCCTGCACAGCCTCCCCACACTTAAGCAGCACTCCCCGGTGTCACACTCTTCTCCCAAGCCCCCTGGTGCTTCATGATGCTCAGGAAAAGAGCCAGGCCTCCCTGCCTGCACAGCCTCCCCACACTTAAGCAGCACTCCCCGGTGTCACACTCTTCTCCCAAGCCCCCTGGTGCTTCATGATGCTCAGTAAAAGAGCCAGGCCTCCCTGCCTGCACAGCCTCCCCACACTTAAGCAGCACTCCCCGGTCACACACTCCCTCCCTGGGCCCCTTGGTGCTTCACAACCCTACCCCTAAAGGAACCAGGCTCCCCTGACCTGGAACCCTGACCCGCACTTAAGCACCCCTCCCCGGTCACACACTTCTCTCCCAAGCCCCCTGGTGCTTCACAACCCTACCCCTAAAAGAACCAGGCTCCCCTGACCTGGAACCCTGACCCGCACTTAAGCACCCCTCCCCGGTCACACACTTCTCTCCCAAGCCCCCTGGTGCTTCACAACCCTACCCCTAAAAGAACCAGGCTCCCCTGACCTGGAACCCTGACCCGCACTTAAGCACCCCTCCCCGGTCACACACTTCTCTCCCAAGCCCCCTGGTGCTTCACAACCCTACCCCTAAAAGAACCAGGCTCCCCTGACCTGGAACCCTGACCCGCACTTAAGCACCCCTCCCCGGTCACACACTTCTCTCCCAAGCCCCCTGGTGCTTCACAACCCTACCCCTAAAAGAACCAGGCTCCCCTGACCTGGAACCCTGACCCGCACTTAAGCACCCCTCCCCGGTCACACACTTCTCTCCCAAGCCCCCTGGTGCTTCACAACCCTACCCCTAAAAGAACCAGGCTCCCCTGACCTGGAACCCTGACCCGCACTTAAGCACCCCTCCCCGGTCACACACTCCCTCCCTGGGCCCCTTGGTGCTTCACAACCCTACCCCTAAAAGAACCAGGCTCCCCTGACCTGGAACCCTGACCCGCACTTAAGC
>NW_027325595.1:5000-10000 GCF_036924035.1 Leuresthes tenuis | reverse complement strand
CCGGATTGCTAAGCTGCATCTTGCCCCCCCCTCCCGGATCCTCCAGCACTTCCAGGCCCCACATGAGCACTCTGCAATCCGCCCTTCAGCTGCCCTCCCGGATTGCTAAGCTGCATCTTGCCCCCCCTCCCGGATCCTCCAGCACTTCCAGGCCCCACACGAGAACTCTGCAATCCGCCCTTCAGCTGCCCTCCCGGATTGCTAAGCTGCATCTTGCCCCCCCCTCCCGGATCCTCCAGCACTTCCAGGCCCCACATGAGCACTCTGCAATCCGCCCTTCAGCTGCCCTCCCGGATTGCTAAGCTGCATCTTGCCCCCCCCTCCCGGATCCTCCAGCACTTCCAGGCCCCACATGAGCACTCTGCAATCCGCCCTTCAGCTGCCCTCCCGGATTGCTAAGCTGCATCTTGCCCCCCCTCCCGGATCCTCCAGCACTTCCAGGCCCCACACGAGAACTCTGCAATCCGCCCTTCAGCTGCCCTCCCGGATTGCTAAGCTGCATCTTGCCCCCCCTCCCGGATCCTCCAGCACTTCCAGGCCCCACATGAGAACTCTGCAATCCGCCCTTAAGCTGCCCTCCCGGATTGCTAAGCAGGATCTTGCCCCCCCTCCCGGATCCTCCAGCACTTCCAGGCCCCACACGAGAACTCTGCAATCCGCCCTTCAGCTGCCCTCCCGGATTGCTAAGCTGCATCTTGCCCCCCCTCCCGGATCCTCCAGCACTTCCAGGCCCCACATGAGAACTCTGCAATCCGCCCTTCAGCTGCCCTCCCGGATTGCTAAGCAGGATCTTGCCCCCTCCTGGATCCTCCAGCACTTCCAGGCCCCACATGAGAACTCTGCAATCCGCCCTTAAGCTGCCCTCCCGGATTGCTAAGCAGGATCTTGCCCCCTCCTGGATCCTCCAGCACTTCCAGGCCCAACATGTCCACTCATCCATCCGCCCTTGGGCTGCTCCCCTCGGCCGCTAAGCGGCAAAGGCTCCGTTCCAGCATCTTCCAGGACCTCCAGGCACCACATGTCCACTCATACATGCGCCCTTGGGCTGCCCCCCTCGGCCGCTAAGCGGCAAAGGCTCCGTTCCAGCATCTTCCAGGACCTCCAGGCACAACATGTCCACTCATACATGCGCCCTTGGGCTGCCCCCCTCGGCCGCTAAGCGGCAAAGGCTCCGTTCCAGCATCTTCCAGGACCTCCAGGCACCACATGTCCACTCATACATCCGCCCTTGGGCTGCCCCCCTCGGCCGCTAAGCGGCAAAGGCTCCGTTCCAGCATCTTCCAGGACCTCCAGGCACCACATGTCCACTCATACATCCGCCCTTGGGCTGCCCCCCTCGGCCGCTAAGCGGCAAAGGCTCCGTTCCAGCATCTTCCAGGACCTCCAGGCACCACATGTCCACTCATACATGCGCCCTTGGGCTGCCCCCCTCGGCCGCTAAGCGGCAAAGGCTCCGTTCCAGCATCTTCCAGGACCTCCAGGCACCACATGTCCACTCATACATGCGCCCTTGGGCTGCCCCCCTCGGCCGCTAAGCGGCAAAGGCTCCGTTCCAGCATCTTCCAGGACCTCCAGGCACCACATGTCCACTCATCCATCCGCCCTTGGGCTGCTCCCCTAGGCCGCTAAGCGGCAAAGGCCCCGTTCCAGCATCTTCCAGGACCTCCGGGCAACACATGTCCACTCATCCATCCGCCGTTCGGCCGCCCTCATCGGCCGCTAAGCGGCAGAAGCCCCGTTCCCGTATCTTCCAGGACCTCCAGGCGGCTCATGGCCACTCAGCCATCCGCCCTTCAGCTACCTTCGTCGGCCGCAAAGCGGCAGATTCTCCCTCCTCCCGAGAGCCAGGGTGATGACTATGGAGCCCAGCAATGGCCCCTGGTACGTGTCTGAGCCCCAAAGAACATCACCCGATATCGGGCTTGGCTTCAATCTGTCAAACTCTGTTTCCTAAAAACCAGGTTTCTGAAATCGGGCAGGTGGTAATTTCCTCAGACTCCAATTACCTCGTCGGACGGGAGAAGGGGCCTTCGACGCACTCCGCCCATCTCCCCTTCTCCCGTCTTGAAACAGAAATTTTTCTGAATTTTTCGCCTGGCGCCCCTGGTACTTTTAGACACTTTGTCATTTTTCTGACTTTTTGAGCTGGTGCCCCTGGTATTTTTAGACACTTTGTCATTTTTCTGCCTTTTTTTGAGCTGGCGCCCCTGGTATTTTTAGACACTTTGTCATTTTTCTGACTTTTTGAGCTGGCGCCTCTGGTACTTTTAGACACTTTGTCATTTTTCTGACTTTTTGAGCTGGTGCCCCTGGTACTTTTAGACACTTTGTCATTTTTCTGCCTTTTTGAGCTGGTGCCCCTGGTATTTTTAGACACTTTGCCATTTTTCTGACTTTTTGAGCTGGCGCCTCTGGTACTTTTAGACACTTTGTCATTTTTCTGCCTTTTTTTGAGCTGGCGCCCCTGGTATTTTTAGACACTTTGTCATTTTTCTGCCTTTTTGAGCTTGCGCCCCTGGTACTTTTAGACACTTTGTCATTTTTCTGCCTTTTTGAGCTGGTGCCCCTGGTATTTTTAGACACTTTGCCATTTTTCTGACTTTTTGAGCTGGCGCCCCTGATACTTTTAGACACTTTGTCATTTTTCTGACTTTTTAAGCTTGGGACCCTTGTACTTTTGGAAACTCTCTCATTTGTTCTGACTTCAGCTCCTGCCCCATGTATTATTCCAGGCTCCCCTGCCTGCACAGCCTCCCCACACTCAAGCAGCCCTCCCCGGTGTCACACACACACACACACACACACACACACACACACACACACACACACACACACACACACACACACACACACACACACACACCTCTCTCACAAGCCCCTTGGTTCTTCATGATGCTCAGTAAAAGAGCCAGGCCTCCCTGCCTGCACAGCCTCCCCACACTTAAGCAGCACTCCCCGGTGTCACACTCTTCTCCCAAGCCCCCTGGTGCTTCATGATGCTCAGTAAAAGAGCCAGGCCTCCCTGCCTGCACAGCCTCCCCACACTTAAGCACCCCTCCCCGGTGTCACACTCTTCTCCCAAGCCCCCTGGTGCTTCATGATGCTCAGGAAAAGAGCCAGGCCTCCCTGCCTGCACAGCCTCCCCACACTTAAGCAGCACTCCCCGGTGTCACACTCTTCTCCCAAGCCCCCTGGTGCTTCATGATGCTCAGTAAAAGAGCCAGGCCTCCCTGCCTGCACAGCCTCCCCACACTTAAGCAGCACTCCCCGGTGTCACACTCTTCTCCCAAGCCCCCTGGTGCTTCATGATGCTCAGTAAAAGAGCCAGGCCTCCCTGCCTGCACAGCCTCCCCACACTTAAGCAGCACTCCCCGGTGTCACACTCTTCTCCCAAGCCCCCTGGTGCTTCATGATGCTCAGGAAAAGAGCCAGGCCTCCCTGCCTGCACAGCCTCCCCACACTTAAGCAGCACTCCCCGGTGTCACACTCTTCTCCCAAGCCCCCTGGTGCTTCATGATGCTCAGTAAAAGAGCCAGGCCTCCCTGCCTGCACAGCCTCCCCACACTTAAGCAGCACTCCCCGGTCACACACTCCCTCCCTGGGCCCCTTGGTGCTTCACAACCCTACCCCTAAAGGAACCAGGCTCCCCTGACCTGGAACCCTGACCCGCACTTAAGCACCCCTCCCCGGTCACACACTTCTCTCCCAAGCCCCCTGGTGCTTCACAACCCTACCCCTAAAAGAACCAGGCTCCCCTGACCTGGAACCCTGACCCGCACTTAAGCACCCCTCCCCGGTCACACACTTCTCTCCCAAGCCCCCTGGTGCTTCACAACCCTACCCCTAAAAGAACCAGGCTCCCCTGACCTGGAACCCTGACCCGCACTTAAGCACCCCTCCCCGGTCACACACTTCTCTCCCAAGCCCCCTGGTGCTTCACAACCCTACCCCTAAAAGAACCAGGCTCCCCTGACCTGGAACCCTGACCCGCACTTAAGCACCCCTCCCCGGTCACACACTTCTCTCCCAAGCCCCCTGGTGCTTCACAACCCTACCCCTAAAAGAACCAGGCTCCCCTGACCTGGAACCCTGACCCGCACTTAAGCACCCCTCCCCGGTCACACACTTCTCTCCCAAGCCCCCTGGTGCTTCACAACCCTACCCCTAAAAGAACCAGGCTCCCCTGACCTGGAACCCTGACCCGCACTTAAGCACCCCTCCCCGGTCACACACTCCCTCCCTGGGCCCCTTGGTGCTTCACAACCCTACCCCTAAAAGAACCAGGCTCCCCTGACCTGGAACCCTGACCCGCACTTAAGCACCCCTCCCCGGTCACACACTCCCTCCCTGGGCCCCTTGGTGCTTCACAACCCTACCCCTAAAAGAACCAGGCTCCCCTGACCTGGAACCCTGACCCGCACTTAAGCACCCCTCCCCGGTCACACACTCCCTCCCTGGGCCCCTTGGTGCTTCACAACCCTACCCCTAAAAGAACCAGGCTCCAGGCCCCACCAGCCGACCCCTGTTCCCCCACACTTAAGCCACCCTCCTCGGACTGAACCCTCCATCCGCACCCGCCAGAGCTCCGCGCCCCTGGTACTATAAAACACTCTGGAATAGAACCAGGCACCCTGGCCTGGCACTCTCGTCCGCGCTGGAACCCCCCTCACTGGTCAAGCACTCCAGTCCGAGCTGCCTGGTACTTGGTGATAACCACCAGGCTCCAGGGCCCCACCAGCCGACCCCTGTTCCCCCACACTTAAGCCACCCTCCTCGGACTGAACCCTCCATCAGCACCCGCCAGAGCTCCGCGCCCCTGGTACTATAAAACACTTAGAATCAGATATGATGGCACCAGGCTCTCCTGCCTGGCTGCCTGCCCCACACTTAAGCCACCCTCCTCGGACTGAACCCTCCATCCACACCCGCCGGATCTCCGCGCCCCTGGTACTATTAAAAACTTAGAATAAGATATGATGGCACCAGGCTCTCCTGCCTGG